>NC_086351.1:23011982-23276982 GCF_036324505.1 Eleginops maclovinus
TAGTTGATCAGGACAAACAGACTCAAAGGCAACACTTTGAAATGATGTTGCACTGAGAAATGAAGTATAATGCAATCTGAGGAAGTATCTGGCCATACAAAAACTACAAGACACAAGTACAATCACATGATTAAAGAAGGCACATTTCTAAAGGCGCTGAAAGTTTTACCTGCAGTTAAACGAATTCACAGACAAACTAACGGTCATTGTGCCTCATAGACACTGTCTGAGTAATACGTTGTAATTACAAACCTGCCACTTCTGCCACAATGCAGTCCTCCATTAATCAAAGGTTGAAAAATGTTGTTTTTTCTATGAAGTCATTTGGCAATCATCCCATACCCACTTATGCAGCGGCTCAAAGAGCAGAGGAAAGCAGAGTGAGAGAGAAAGAGAGCCACTGCCTATTGTGGCTGAAGAAGGCCTCTGAGGACCCATTAAGACATGTTTCCGGGGCCTCCCAGTGATGAGGGCCTCCTTCTTCCCTTTTCCCCCCCCCCCCCCACATCCATGGGAGCATTGTGTGTGTTTTGGTCTCTCACGTGCTCTCCCTCCCCTCTGTGTGGCACCATACAGAAGGTGTCACACCGGGGAGCAAATCAAAACTTAATTTGATACTAATCCATCTAATTGAGGAGCCAGATCCCAACGTAGAGGCCGTCTTTGATCTGCTGCGGGGAATGGGAGGAAAGATTACGACTGTTAAGCTACTTAGGTGCCATGGAGAGAAAAGGGGGCTTTGCTTCCTTCTTTCCCAGTGTTTCTTCTTCTTCCTCATTCTTCCTCTCTACTTGATTTTTCCCTTTAACCATTGAGGAGGAATGAGGCTAACGGGAAAGAAACACATATTGCGCGTGGACTTAAATAACGTTAAGATTCTCTCCCACTGTTATGAATGGATCATTTAACAACATCTTTTACATAGAGACGCAGTTAATGCCTGCTTTTCAAACATTAAGGTTAAACACTGTCATCAGAGCATAAGGAGTTTAAGGAAATACTAATGAGTTTCTCTGTGCTATTCTCTACAGGGCCAATCCGGTTGTACATACATGTGAATTCCTGTGTGTGCCACATGGCTAGATTAATAATGGCTGCTGCTCTGCCATGTGTTAATAAGTAAGGGATCATGTGAAGGTAGTCCGTCATTAAGGAGAAAAGAACACCTACGGGGTGAGCTTGATCTTGATCACCACTTATAACACGGTACATCATAAATAAGCCTAGGACTTGAATTACAATATTGATTTCAAAAATGGTTTCATTGATTAAAATAAGAGTGTACTGCTAACGAAATGAAATAAGAGTCTGATCCACTGCTTACCAACGGCTGGAGATGCGGTGACAACTACGTAACTTCAAGTGTTGGCAGCACTGATGGAGGTTTTCTGTAACTGTCCAAGTCTGTTCACATCTTCTTTTCCATTAACCAGTCTTTAAACACTGCCAGAGCCCATATTGTGTTCCTGTTAGTGTTTACTTCCTGTCTGTCTGCTTCTGCTGTTCCTGTAAGTGTTTACTTATTGTCTGTCTGAAAATTGACCAATCCGCATAGAGTATTTAACTAAGTCATGTAAAACCTGTTAATGACGCCACGGCCGAACTAGTTACCCCTCAAGTTAACACTGTTGCCTTCTATCAGCACTGTTGTGTGGTTTGCACAGTTTTATTACCGTTAGCAGTTAGCAACAGCCCGGCCATTGCCAAACTGAGAGCTCTCCCCCAATATGCTTTGAATTCCGGATTAAGAACCTTTAAATTTCACTCAAAAGTATTCTTGAATTTAGCTAGCAAGTTGTGCAAGACACCTGAGCAAAACCAATTCCCTCTAGGAATTGCAAGGGCAAGACCTCCTTTGTTCTTTTATAGAAATAGGACTTATTATCGACTCAAAAGGGAGACCAAGAGGGGGATGTCATGCAGCATATATATTTATATATATTTTTTCTAAAACAACATGTTTTATAGTTTGAAAACAATATGACCAAAGTATGTAGTAAGCAGAATAGTTTACATCAATGTGTCTCTGTAGAAAACTATGTAATACTTAAACTCAAATACACCTCCTATTTAACATTTGTTTTGAAGGAATCTTTCATCATGTTCTCTTTTTAAGGGCGCCACTGCTTACACCCACACAGTTAGCCTGGAAGCTGCCCAGTGTAAGCCCAGTTAAATCTGCTTGCCAGATAACCATTGAGCTTTGAGAATTCAGACTAGTTAGCTAAAACGCACTGCAATAGCCCTACAAAAATAAATATGAAAAATAAGCTCAACAGGTTTAGTAAAATTGGCAAATATTTAAATACCTCAAAGCCTGGCTTTATGTTTTGCAGGTTTGATGAGAGCTGCCCTGTTAGCTGGCATAGAAGGGAACACAGGATTTGACATTGCCAGCCACCTGGAGCAATGGCAGCTTTCCCAGTAGGTCGCTACACTATTTGGGCCATCGCAATAAGAAATAAATATTGTAAAAAGCGAAAGGGCTGAGCAGAGCCCAGGTATTGGATACCCAAGATAGCATACCCACATAAAGAAAGCTTGTATTGCCATTGTTTGTGTATGTTGTGTAAGAGAGCCTGTCTAAAGTTCCTTAACAAACGTGTCAATGCCAAGTTAGAATAAAGGCTGACTAGGTTGCTGTGGCTGGGAAACACAGAGTAACATGTTTTAAACGCAGGGCACACAGTGTAGCGTGAGGATAATCAATAAGTAATTCACGTTCCTGTCAGAGGGCACGGCGTGGGCTCCTCCTGCAAATCCTGAACTTTCACTGTGTGATCACTCAAAATAGATTATGTGACAACTGCTGCGGTTTGGTGCTAAAGGCAGGACGTGTGAGCCGTAAAGGTTGCAATGAAGGAACGCTTTGCTCAACATTTTGATCATGTATCAGTAGGACACAGTCACAGTGACAGCGTGCACCTGACCTGAAGCTCTATTCATCTCATCTATTCATATCCAGACTCTCAGCACATCATTTACGATCAACAGTTTTATCGTGAGATTGCTGACATGCATTATCGCATGATGGCTGGAGACAATCAACAGGTGGTGGTCTGTAAAGCAGCATCAAGACATTTACATGTACTGTTCTACTTGTTTAAAATAGAGCATGTACACTAGATTTTAATACCAATTTCCCTTCCTTATTTTGTATTGCATTTGACTTTAAGCAGCAATCCGGATTCAGTCATTGTGGTATGTTTCATTGGGTGCACCTGCTGCAGTCATATTATCATCTCAGTAAAACCTGATGTATGTCCGATACTTCAGCTGAACCCCAATAGGGTTGCTTCTGTGTGGTTTGTAGCTTGATGTCAATAACAGTATTTTATTGTTATGTTTTGAATTTATTTTTCATTCTCGTAGTGGCAGTTGCTTAGTTGACTTTGCCAGAGAATGTCTTACCAGTTTCTAAACAGGTCTTAATTTGGCCTGTAGCAAGCAACAACTGTCAACAGCTTATTGTCCCAACTAGTAAATACGCATTAGGATTCTCTCCCAACATACTGTCCAGACTATAAAATAAAATCTTTGTCAATGGTTTGAGTATTTGGGGTTTTTATTCATAGTCCTTGCTGATGCTTAATGGTTCAGTGAGTTCTTCATAATTTATAAATTGCCACCATCTGGACAAGATTCCTACAGATTGACTGGAAGTAAAACAAATATAACTGGCAGATTGCAGAGCACTTTCAGTAATCTACAGAAAGTCTTTTGATTTTATGGACCCGCTGACCTTTATTCTAGGCCCCCTATAAAGTTAAAATGTTTACCTCAGCTACTGTAAAGGTGACGTCGGAGCTAAGCGAAAACAAAGCTGTCTATGCTGCCTGGCCCTCTATTTCACACCATTTTCAAATTTTTGGAGTAATTATACTTTTTTTCACAAACCGAAATTTAGTTTTTTGGCATCACTTTGAAATTTTATGGGGGAAATCTACATTTTGGTATGAGTATGTTACCCAGTTTAGATAAAACTGTGAGAAACTTAAATGTTCGGATGTTCTTTCCATGACAATAGCATTGATCTAAGTACAGCCTCACAGAGCCAACAGCGACACATTTTCATTTTTAAAGAGTGAGAGTTTACATTTCCTCTGATACTGCATTGTTTTCTGGTACCTGCCATTGAATCGAACAGTGTCAGACTCATTTTTTGCTCTAACTGTTGCAGACTCCTCCTCAGTGATGCATGGGTGGCAGGGAATTTGTGGTCAGGCTCTTGAGAAGGCACAGTAGAGCTGACTGGGCATGTACCGGTAGACGCCTCTTTCCCTCAAATGAACCAGAGCCTGAGCGAATGGCCGGGCATCAGTTCTGGTGGCCCAATGCTAAGCAGCTTATCCCGCTGAAACAATGAAAGACTGATGTACTGTGAAACTGTAACTGCTCCTTATATTGTCCAACATGAGCACACAGAGAGGCTTCTCTTGTGCGGGGTCTCTGATAGGGCAGCCTCACACTAAGATGCAGCTCAGTCTCAGCCAATGTATCCAGAACAGGAAATTTGAGGCCAATATCCAAGACTAGAACAAGACCGGAGCTAATATGATCTGAGACTGAGACAATGAATCCACTTCTGGGGCTGTTCACACGCACACACACACACACGCACACACGCACACACACACACACACACACACACACACACACACACACACACACACACACACACTTCTAAAGCAGTGTTGAGGGGCCCCAGAGGCAGCAGGTAATTCAGTCTCTTTAGTTTCATTACATTCCTCCTGTTCACACGGGGACGCTGATAATAAAGCTAATGTTCCCATCAGGCAGAGATTAGTTCTGGCACTCGGTGGAGGACCATGTCCAGACACACTCCTCCCTGCTTACTGCCGGCTTCAGTACAACACTGCCCCTGTCTTCAGTGACAGCTTACTGCGCTTGCATTTCCTTTTTTTGTTCAACTAAGAACATAATTTTTGTGTAAGTAGTTTCTTTCTGTATCTCTTTCTGTTTATCTTTTTTACTTTTTTTTCTCATTTCTAGCTTTTTGTTTAGTTGTAAACCTCTCCACTGGAACAGGCCGGCCAGTAATATCAACATCAAATTTTCTACAATAATAACTGAATTCTGGGAACATGGCATCATCGACGAAACAAAGTCTGATAGAAGGACAAGCAATCGGCAGAATGGAAACACAAGGCTTTTGGATGAGAAAATGAAGCATGTTTCGCAGACCCGCAACATGCTTAAACTTAGACTTGTATTACAATACAAATAATGTTCTATTACTATTAGAATTTTTTTAAGTAAATTAAAAACCTATCTTTTTAATTTGGCTTCTAATTTGGGGTAATTGTAATTTTAGTAGTATCGCTGTTCCTGTTTTATTGTTTTATGATATAACTCTTTCTGGTTTTTTTTACTGTCGTACTCTGTAAAGCACTTTGGGCTGCGTCAAGCATGAAAGGCGCTATATAAATAAAGTGTATTGTTATAATTATTATACATGAAGTGTATTATATATATTCTGTCCTGGCTGACAGATAGCGAACCAATAAAAAGAGACCCAGTAGCTTTGGTTGAGGTTGATTTACTGAATCTTCTCAGTTATGTTTTTTCGTAAAACTGCAACACAGATGAACACACATATTACAGTACAGATACATGAAATACACTCATTCACCACAAATGAAGCTCAACAATGAACTAAATTAGCCATAGCAACTTAACTAGCCTCTTGCTAACTGTTAGCGTCACGATTAGCATTAGCATAGTTAGCACGGTTTTCGTAACTTAAAATAAATGCCTCAACATCACCTTAAAGATCACAGTGCCATAAAACAACTAAACTAAACCAAGTGCATCTCTACTCACTGTTAGTTCCACTCCAAGGCTCAGACAACCAACTCTCTGTGGTGGAGCGCACTCTATGCATGAACACTGAACACTGAAGGTCCTGGTAATTAAAGCTGCAATAACTCAAAAACACCACCAGGGGGAAACTTACTTTTGCAGTCACTGACAGGAGTCAGAACACTCCCCGCTCTTTCTTCTGCGGCATAAGTAAAACAACATCACTAATGGGTCTAAGATACTCCTTAATTACCCGTTGGCTAAGAGTCTTTACAGTAACCTTACGGACCTTGGAGTCTGAGCTAGGAATAGCTTTAACTATCCGACCAAGAGGCCACTCATTACGTTTTGCTTGAACGGCCTTTGTCAAAACAATGTCACCCTCCTGGAGGTCAGGCTTCTCCGTGGTTCACTTCCTTCGTGGCTGAAGAGTTGCCAGGTACTCCAGTCTCCACCTTTTCCAGAAGGAGTCTGCCAAACTCTGGACCTGGCGCCATTGTACCTTGCATAGATGGTCCAATTTGAAGTCTCCCAGGGGTGCAGGAGTAACACTCGCCTTCTGTTCAAGCTCAGTCAAGGAGTCAGTCCATGCCTTCCACTGTGTCTCTTTCTCCAGTGGAAGAGGTGTGTCCCAATCGTACTGTTCTGAGGAAACGTCTCTCACCAATGCTTTGCCTTGCACTGTGATGGGGGAAGCGAATCCAAGGGGATCATAAAGACTATTTACCGTGGACAGCATGCCTCTCCGAGTAAATGGTTTAACATCTCTCGACACTTTGAAGGTGAAACTGTCAGTCTGGAGTTCCCAGCTTAAACCCAAACTCCTCTGGAGGGGCAAGGGGTCTGCTCCCAAATCTAGATCCTTAAAGTCACTTGCTCGTTCTTCCACAGGAAAAGCCTCCATGACCTTTGCACTATTTGAAGCTAACTTGTGAAGTCTTAAGTTGGACTCAGCCAGCAGGGCCTTGGTTTGCTGCAGGAGATCGATAGCTTCCTCCTCCTTGGCCACTGAGGCGAGTCCATCATCGACATAAACATTTCTGAAGACGAAATGCTTTGCATCTGTACCATGTTCGATCTCTCCATGTTCTGCAGCTTTCCTCATCCCGTATGTTGCTACAGCTGGGGATGGACTGTTCCCGAACATGTGCACAGTCATCCAGTAGTCAATGATTTCCTTGTCTGGATTATTATCTTTATACCACAGAAACCGAAGGAAATGGCGGTGATCCTCTCTGACCTTGAACCCATAGAACATCTGTTCTACATCGGCAGTGACAGCTATCTGCTCCCTCCTGAACCTTAGTAGAACACCAACTAGAGTGTTGTTGAGGTTGGGTCCACTGAGAAGCGTGTCGTTCAATGATGTTCCTTTGTACTCCGCACTGGAATCAAAAACCATTCTTATTTTCCCAGGTTTCTGGGGGTGGTATACACCAAAAGTCTGCAAATACCAACACTCCTGCCCGTGTTGTAGTTGAGGAGCTGGTTCTGCCTGGTGGTTGTCAATGACCTTCTGCATAAAATCAAAGAAGTGTTCTTTCATGTCAGGTCTCCTTCTGAATGAGCGTTGGAGAGAGAGGAGTCTCTGGGAGGCCTGTTCTCTGTTATTTGGAAGGGGCTTACGAGGGGAACGAAAGGGTAGAGGTGCCACCCAGTGGTTTTCGTCGTCTATGTATACTTCCTTGTCCATAATTCTGAGAAAATCGTTGTCATCCACTGACATGGCTAGTTTGTCATCGTCACGAGTTCTCTCCTCACTGTGCGATGGCGTTTGAAGACTGCACTGGGTCAGACCTTTAAGCCTCTCCTTTATATGGATGCTGTTGGTGCATGGCTTAAGGAAAGAGGAGCGTCTATTTTGAAGGACGTGAGTCTTGTAGGCGTTGACTTCCTCTGTCTTGTGAGCGCCACCTAAGCATAACTCTCCAACTATGATCCAGCCAAGGTCAAGGCGCTGGGCGTATGGTGAGTTGTGAGGCCCGTTACGCTGTTCCCTTACTTTATGCAAGCTCAAAATGTCTCTGCCTAACAGAGGCAGGATGGGAGCACTGGCGTCAAGCGGAGGGATCTTATCAGCCACTGGTTGGAGGTGAGGAAAATATTGGGTGCACTCAGGGGTTGGGATCTCTGATCTGTCGTCAGGCAGATAGTTGCACTCCAACAAGGTGGGAAGTGTCACCTTGGTTCTCCCGTCAAGTGACTCCACTATGATGTTACTCGCTTTCCTCCATGCAGTCTCCACTGTGCCGGAGCATGTTTTCAGAGTGTAGGGGGATGCACTGCTATTAATGTCTAGTAGATCAAAGAATTGTGATTTTACTAAAGACCGGTTGCTTTGGTCATCTAATACTGCGTACACCCTGTGAGACCTACTTGGACGGTCGGCGTGGGAAACCTTGACCAAGCAGATTTTTGAGCAGGATCTGGGTTTGGGGGCACCGCCGCATATCTCGGTGCACTTGGAAGTGACTATAGGAGGTGCAACATCTTCACTCTCCCCGCTTTGCTTGTCCTCGGGTGAGTGTTCAGCCTGCCCACCAAACGACCATGGAGCTGGACCAGGATGCATCACTGAGGTATGTCTGTCACTCTCACACTCTACACATTTAAGCGTGGTCTTGCAATCTTTAGCCATATGCTTGGTGCTAGCACAACATCGAAAACAGATTGAATTCTCCTTTAAGTATGTTTTCCTGTCATCAAGATGTCTTCCTCTGAACCCATGACATTTTGACAGTGGATGAGGTTTGTTATAGGACATTGTTTGTCCGGTTCATTTTTCTTCACAGATGTACTAGCCTGAGATGCACTAACTGCGGCAGTGACATTAGTTTTCCTAACTGTCACAGCTGATTTTGGAAAGTATTTTGGTGGCTTTTCCACCTTGAATTGACTGGGGGTAGAGGCAAAGTTAAATGCAAAACTGGGGTCGTTGCGGGTGTTAGCCTGGGAACATACAACAACATGGTGTCAACAAAAAAGCTGAATGGTGGGAAAAGGGACATGGTAATCCTCCTTATATCTGGATCCCTGTGTGATCCAGCGTTCCCGCAGTGAGAAGGGAAGCTTTTCGATTATTGGATTCACACCTCTAGCTGTGTCCAGATACATGAGTCCAGGCAACAATCCCTCAGCCTTTGCAGCTTCTAGCTCTTTTAACAAGTCACCTAACTCTCTGAGTTTGTATGTGTCCTTGTTAGAGATAGCTGGGAAATTATCTCATTTTTTCATTAGCGCACTTTCAATCACCTCTGGGCTTCCGTATGTGTCCTCCAAGCGCTCCCATACCATTAAAACACCTGCTCTGAGGATTATTTACATGTACTGACCTTATCCGCTTGGCTTGAGCTGATGACTCGGGCCCGAGCCATTTGACCAGTAGGTTGAGCTCTTCCTGCTCCGATAAGTTTAGCTCCCTTGTGACTGCAAGAAAAGACGCTTTCCATGCCCAGTCATTTTCTGGACAATCATCAAAGGCAAGGAGCCCAGAGCTCACCATCTCTCTTCTCATAAGATACTGGGCTAAGTCAGGGGTTTGAGGTGATGAAGGTGAGTATTTGTTGTACTGGGAAGGGTGAGGGGCTGGAGGAGTAGCTGCTGTGTATTTCCTTTGAAGAAGAAGAAGAAGATTCAACTTTTATTGTCATTGCACAGAGTACAAGTACTAGGACAACAAAATGCGGTCTCTGCATTTGACCCATCCTAGTGTTAGGAGCAGTGGGCTGCCATTATGTACGGCGCCCGGGGAGCAGTGTAGGTAACCAGTGTCTTGCTCAGGGACACCACGGTGGCACTTGGTCTTTCGGGGACTTGAACTGGTGACCTTCCAGTTCCCAGGCCAAGCCCCTATGGACTTCGCCACCACCGCCCTGAGTGTCAGGAGTAACAGGTGGATATTTATGCTTTGACAAAAATACCTTTGGGGCAGGGGGACGATCATAGCATTCATCAGTGACAGGTCTGCATCCAGTTTCCTCCTTAACGGACTCGTACAGTGACTCTTGTGCCTTGTCGCTAGAGGGTCGGGTTTTCACTGTTTCAGGATGCAGGATTGGTGACAGCGGCATAGCACCTGGAAGCTCTTGTGGAGCATGTGTATGAAATTGCTGGGTTTCTATGCAGTCTTTGGTGCGTTTTATAGGATCTTCAAGAGCTAAATCCTGTAACTCACCAAGAGCGTCTTTTCCCTCATCTTCGAAGAAGCTGCTGCTTCGAATATTGCTGCCTCTCTTGATGCTGCAGCAGCTTCTTTCTCTTGTTTTAACACGTGAAGACTTGCCTCTATTGAAGCCTTTTCTTTCATCATAGCTGCCTCCTTTTCTGCAAAGGATACTTTAATTTGTGCTGCTTCGGCCTTAGCTCTGGCCCTTGTCGCAGCAGCGCTGACCAATATCCAGGTTGAAGCTCGTCTCCAGCTGAGACCGACGTTCCTCATGGTCGCTCATCTTGCAGTGTTTCTGCGTGATGTTCACAGTTGTTCAATTGCCTTTTCCCGCTGTGTGGATAACATTTTAATATTCTGTCCTGGCTGACAGATAGCGAACCAATAAAAAGAGACCCAGTAGCTTTGGATCAGGTTGATTTACTGAATCTTCTCCGTTATGTTTTTTGGTAAAACTGCAACACAGATGAACACACATTAGTGATGCGCGGGTTAAGGATTTTTAACCCCCGCACCAACCCAACCCATCGTGACAGCCAATCCGCACCGCCCGACCCGCAAAATTACGCTCTGATTTTTTAACCCAACCCGACCCAACCCGCGAAAATGGGAGAAAAAAAAAAAAAAGATACCAATGAGTTTACGTCGTGATTTGCCAAACGGTAGGCCTATTAACGAGGGGTTTTGCTCACAATTATGAGGAGATGCACGGCAGGCTATTATTTTCGCTAAACAAATGATTGACAGGAGGCATAGCTCGCAGCTTGCTGCTGCCCTTTGCTGCCTGTGTGCGGTGCATGAGACGGAGCGGGAAGAGAGGGAGAAAACCCCATTTTATCCTTACACAAAAGACAAGCATATGAACGGATACATATAACTATAATAGCTGGAATAATTGCGATTTTTACCCGACCCGCCCGCTACCCGCATTTTCCACGGAAAAAACAACCCGGCCCGCCCGACCCGCGGGCTAGCCCGCGGGACCCACGGGTTTTGGGCCAGCCCGCGCATCACTAACACACATATTACAATACAGATACATGAAATACACTCATTCACCACAAATGAAGCTCAACAATGAACTCAATTAGCCATAGCAACTTAACTAGCCTCTTGCTAACTGTTAGCGTGGCGATTAGCATTAGCATAGTTAGCACGGTTTTCGTAACTTAAAATAAATGCCTCAACATCACCTTAAAGATCACAGTGCCATAAAACAACTAAACTAAACCAAGTGCATCTCTACTCACTGTTAGTTCCACTCCAAGGCTCAGACAACCAACTGTGGTGGAGCGCACTCTATGCATGAACACTGAACACTGAAGGTCCTGGTAATTAAAGCTGCAATAACTCAAAAACACCACCAGGGGGAAACTTACTTTTGCAGTCACTGACAGGAGTCAGAACAACAAGGATAACGTTTTATCTACATGTTGCCCCCACATCAGTACTGCACAGCTCTCATGTGTTCTGGATAAAAAATGTATAAACTGATTAATGCAATATTTCAGTGTTACCCTTTTTAGATCTTTACCATACATTACTTTTGGATGAACATGAAAAACTTTCAGCCACACTTTCCACAGCCAAGGTGGCAGAAGTGGGATGGACTTGCCCCTACCAATTAGTAACATATTTCATCAAAAAGCAACTCTAATACAGATACAAATGAACGGGTAAATAAGATAAACAAAAAGATAGAATTGAAAAAAAAAAAAATAATGATATGAAATTTCAGGATGACGTTAAAGTACTATATTATTACAAACCAGCAGCTGTGTTGCTGTTTTCTGAATGTGCAGCTGCCGGCTACAGCTAAGCTACGCTGTGTTACCTTTGATCTGCAGGCTCAGTTAAACAGCACTGTTGTTGTGAATATTGTTGACATATTTTTACAAGCAAGCAGGGCAAGTGAAAAAAAAAAAAAAGTATGAGAATCGCCGGTACTGCGTTGGATTCCAGGTATCGTGGCTGGAAGCTAATTTCTTTACATTTTCCGACTTAGATCAGAAACGTGACACCCCTTATGGTCATGTCCCTTTAGGTGAGCCTGATGTGCAGGCTGGGGTCCTGTTAATTGAATTCTCTGTCAATACCGGTAGCAATTTCCCCAAGGTTTAGAGGACAGTACTGGCATACCTGTGACAAGGCTGCCTACCTGCGACGATACTAAAATGTACTTTTGTAGTAATTAAAAAGGCAATGAATGGTATAAGTCACTTCAAAAAACTACTTATCTGCTGTGTCCATATCTGCCTAGATCATCCCGTCACTTCTCTGACTCAATGTGGCAATGAAGGTATAAGGGTCCAAACACAGACCGACTAGTCGACAAGAAGAGATCACTGATCTATTGACGTGATTGATGATGATACAGTTGGAGTTCAAAAGAAGTACTCCACAGGGTAGGAAAACTTGGTCAGGGAGAAGTCCTGGAACAGAACGGTACAGAGCATGGTTCAGGTCCTGGTACCGGCCCACATGACAGGGTACAGGTTCAGGTTTCAAGTTAAAGGATTCAGGTTTCAGACGGTTGAAAGCTATGTGCGGAGTCAGGAGGGAGTGGGAAAGGGCTTGTTAAATAGTGCAAGGCTGTAATTGGAAACAGGTGAGGTCAGGTCACTGGCACTGGAAGGGTGGGGGCTACTGCAAGGCTGGAGGAAGAGGGTGGATGTTGGGGTGGGAAAAAGTCATCAGTCAGGCAGGTAACATAGGCAGTGAAAGGCTGGGGATGGGGGAATGTGGCCGGAGAAAGGGACAGAGACAGAACACACAGACATGAGACTGTGAGATCTCCAAAGCCTCACCCAGCTCCCTGTGTCTGGGCAGACATCACACAATGGGAGAGCCTCTGTATCTCAAGAGCTGGCAAGACACTCCAGTACTTTTCCATCCTTTTGAAAAAGCTCTGGATGTGAGGAGAGAGAGAAAGAAGCGGGGGAGCAGGAAGAGAGGGAGGGGGGACACACAAGGAGACCAGAAGGGCTGAATAAGCAGAGGAGGAGGAGATCTGCACTTGTTCAATTTGCTTGATTTTCTTTGCTCGCCTTCCCCTTCCTTCCCTTTTGCATTTTGTGCTTTTATGATGGTGCAGACTTCTTTATTTGAGCCTTTTTGTCATATTTTCTCATGTGAGCTGCCAGCCTTGATTCTTCATTGTCCTGGTTCAGTTTTCCCAGACAACACGTAGCACTCCTTTGTGGCAGGGTACACAGTATTATTATACAAATCTGTCCTTGGGACAAGAAACAGACTGTGAAGGCAAATCTCACCACACTGCACTGACAGAAAGGACAGCTGCAAAATACAGTAGTTTCCTGGTTCACAGTTTTTCTTATTTTGAAGGGAATGCTAAATGTTGAGTGTCTACAACATCAGCAAGAGTGTGTAGTAACACGGTTAAAAGCATTTAAATGGATTTAGGTGTCCCGTATGATAAACGTCAAACACTAAATCCATGAAAATACCAATCTTTGTGTCAGTAATCCACTACGCAACTCTATAATCCCAATGACAACTAGTAAACATAAATCTGTAATATCTTCCCAGTGGCTTTTGTATGGGAAGGCTAACTTGGAACACTCCCAGAAATCTCTTACATAATTCTAAACATGGGGGGAAAGAATGATGGAGCAAAGGGAGCAGTCCTTATTGGATCAGACATTCTTCAGAGTTGATCTCTCTGGTTAGACACGATAATTGCCCGGTGCTTGTAATAAGTGGGGAGGAACCGCAAGCATTGTGTCAATCACCTCTGTGCAAGCTTGTTTGTTTGGAGCCAGTAAGTCTCCAAAAGAGGTGCAAGGACAGACAAATTGATGAAATTACCTTTTCTGGACCACTGATTTTTTACAGAAAGCAGAACTATGATGCGTGGGACTATGCAAGTTCTTAGTTGGAAATTTCAACTGGAACTCCCCTGAGGTCAGAATTCCTACTTGGAAACTCGGAGATACTTGCCATATCCAAGATCATCAATCAAAATGGAATCTTGGCATATGAACTTTAAGAGAACACTTCTAGCTCTTCTGCATTATTTGTGTCACATTAAATCAACTGTACATATGGTAATGCTCATCTTCTATCTGTGGATATCTTTCTGCGATATTTGTATTCACAAAATAAAGCTTATTTATTAACCATTATCGCTAACAATGGCTAACCCGAGGTGATGCTAATGCTGTTAGAAGGCGAACGTCTTTTTCCGACTTGTGCTACTAGAACGCAGTCAACTCGTATGTGACTTGACAGTTCCGACGTCCGACGCAGCACTAGTTCTTTGTATTTCATGTGAAGGGTTAAGCTAACCCTGCCTAATGAATTGGAGTGTAACGGATTTGTAGTCAAGAGCTGAAATCTACATTAGCCTACCCCTTGGTTCCTCGTGGAGAGTGATGTGATCCCTGCCTAGATGCCAAATATTAATAGTAAAGTAAAGAATCTTCCACATTCGCTTCCTATTCCCCATTGTTATAATCCAATTGAGTTAACTGAGTAAAAATCCTGCAAGAAACTTCTACATGTTTAACCTATGGCCATTGGATACGTTTTCAGATATAATCCCATACTCTTGCATGCTAACAACAGAGGCTAGTCGTACAGATGTGCTAATTGTAAACTCTGTATAGAACGCTGGAAATATGTAAACCTAAATGTGTATTCAGCCAAGTTGAGCTGAGGTGGAGAAAAACAAGGAAAATTAAAAAATAATTAGATAAGGAATTATTAATGGAACAGCTTCGCTACCTTACTGACATCCTGTAAATGTATTGATCCAAATCTTTGGAGCCTTTGAGAGAACCTTTCCTATGTGCAAACCGGAGAGGATTGATTTCGGACACTTATGGCACAATAAAACAAAATAAACACAACTTCAGGAAATCAGGTGACCACTCCATTTACTGTAAGGGACAACACACATTTTGTGAAATTATTTAAGGCTTTCCTTTGTATTTGTTTCATGAAATTTGAATAATGTGTTGAGTTACTCCCATTTTGTTCAGTCTTATCTTTTGATTACTAATGTGTCCCGAACAATATGATTTATTTATGTAATGAGGGTTAATAATTAAACGAGAACAATGTGTTAGTCATTATTTTCGCAAATCACCAATGAGATACATGTTTGGTTTGGCGCCTGATTTGTAAGACGATAGCAAAGGTGGCTAAACTATATGCTCATCAGGTTTAGAGAGTTTAATCTACACAAAGAAAGGAGGTTGCTTGTTGGGTAAGTCTTTGCAATCAATGCTATTGTTATGTTTTTCTTGTTAACCTATTGAGTAAACTTTTATCTATGTCTGATATAGATTTACATCTAGAACTATAAAAGTAAGACAAGTACAAAAGAGAGTTAAAAATACCAAGAACAGAAAATAATCTCTATATGTCCTCCTGCCAGTTTACACAACAATTTCAGGCATGCAACATCCTTTAACAAAACCCTGGTTTGAGTGGTGAGAATAGACCTTTACTGGCCCATAAAAGCCAGGCCTTGATACATGCGATCCCTGCGTCAGAGTGAAATAAACACTAGTGAAAAAAGACACTGTCCAGGTGGAGGATCCTGGGTTCTGGTTTCCCACAGGGACTTAATGAGGAGATGGACCTTTATACCCGAAGACACGGTGTATAAAGTCCTGCTAACCTGTGCCAGATGTTGATGGATACGAAACCATAACTACTTTTTTCTATTAAGTAAGGAACAGTTTGCACTCTGACTCAGAATCACAGTTGTTTGTAATGTATAATTTCTTCACCCATTGGTTTCTTTTGGTTTGTTCACACATTTACACTTATTTTTTACTGGTTATCTAGGCCAACAGACTGGCAAGGTAGCTATGACGTACTTCTCCTTGGATATTTCCTTCAACTTCTTGTGTGTGATTCTTAGGTGTTCCCAGGCCAGATGGGATAGATTATTCCTTCAGTGTGTTCTGGGTTTGTTGCATGCTGCATTTAAGTTTTTTTCCCTCTGACGGCAGGTTTCTCACCCTGCCTGTGAGTAAAGCTGTTTGGAACAGCTATAAACATTACAGAAACACTTACTAAACCAAAGTGTGATACAATGGCAACATCGTGGCTGGCACTGCACCATTCTAGCTGTTGATCTTGTATAGCCCTGCAGGTTTTTATTTGAATGGCTTACTATCCAAGTTGAAGATGTGCCAAGCTGTTTGCATAGGTTTTTTGAATTTGCAACATGTTCCTAAATGCATGTTACACTGAAAAACTGAAATGTTGACTTTAATTAAATACATTATGTCAACAGATTTCACATAACTGTATTAAGTTAGTGCAAAGCAATGATATTAAGTTTAAATAAAACAGATTAGGTTCAATTCAATATTAACACTTCCAACTAACCGATTAAAGTTGTGTTAAATTGGTTAACTTGATACATTGTCCTCCTTACTCCTTACTTTCTTTTCTTTTATGAGCATAATACTGTAAATGCAGACTGACATTTAGAAGCATCGAATGAAGGGACTTTAGTAGGCATGCTTCATCCTTCTCATTCTGATCAGCTTGGAGCCATATGGCAGAAAAACGTCTCACCTGACAGCTGTGCAGCCTGACATCCTGTTGCAGAATAAATGTATTGACTTAAAATCCCCCGATATACCCGGAAGGAACTCTGCAGTGAGATAACCAGAGAGATGAGATGATTCTGAGTCTGCAGAGGTTGAGATTAATTAAAACAAAATGCAACGCAACAGGAAATAAAGGATATTATTTTTGCTAGAAAAAAAAGGATGCACAGCTGCACGGAGCTAAAAGGCTAAACGGAATTACTCAGGGACAGTGTGGGAAAAGGAACTAAGAACGGAGAGCTGACTGCTGACAGAAACAGATGTTTTCCTGTGAATACAGGGAAACCCAGAGAAACACAAACATAGCAAACCACATTAACAGAAAGACAATGATGGTGATGATTGTGTACATGGAACAAACGGTCATAGATTTACAACAATAAGCCACTTTGTCATATGGTGGTAAATGCACCACCTCTTTGATCTTACTCTCAGCTTGCTGTCACTTCTAACTCAAAAACACCATAAACTGAGCCAACAAGTCAACAAGTTGTTTGTCATTATCTCCCAAATGGTTAGGTTTGGTTAAATGTTGGCGACCTTATGACTTAGTTAAAGTTAGAGCAAGACAGTGGCGGAAAGTAACATTTTAACTTAAGTACTATACTTAAGTATCATTTTGAGGTTCTTGAACTTTACTTGGGAAGGATCTTTTCTTGTTTCTCTATACTTGGCCTCCACTACAATTTACAGGAATGGTTATACATGTATCTGACAGCTGAAGATACCTTAAAGATTTTGATTTTCGGTACATAAGACATATAAAGAGCTTCTACAATTTTGGTATATTTAAAACTTCCCCACCATATAAAATGAAAGCTAACAGGCTCTTGGCATCTCAAGTCTTGACTACTGCGACTCCCTCCTCTCTGGTCAAACTGCAAGTACCATCTCTGCAGCTAATTCAGAATGCAGCAGCCTTACATACACCCCAGTCTGCTCACTCACTATTCATTTGCCAATCATCTTGCTACTCCCCGAGCGCAAGTTAGACTCAAATACTGCTCTGTTTGCTATCCTGGCTCCAAAATGGTTGATGATTTCGGGAAAGCAGAAAGTCTGCTCATCATTCTGATCAGACTGAAAACGCAACTGTTTCAACTTCACCCTGGCCAATAAAACCTAAATCAAGGTAGTACTTTATCACCTGGTAAAAGTGTGGCTCATGAAGCCAATGTATTCATGGTTGAATTCACTTCTTGTAACTCACTTTGGATAAAAGTGTTGAAATGTAGAAATGACTTATTAACTGTAGAATGAATAACTTTACAAAGTGTCATTGCAGGGGATTTTCCTTTAAGTCATGAACCTGGGGGGGGTCAAGCTTGACCCATCAAAGACCTGTCAGGCTTCCCTCAAGGTGTGTGCCACCACCAAAGCAATGTTTTTACTTAATTGGTCAAATCCGGTATATATTGACAAGTTCTTGATGGATAGACCCAACATTTTGTACAGACATGTATACTAATGACTTTGGTGATATCCTGAAAGATAAACAGAAAACTCATTGATAGCATATTCCTTAGGGATGCTCGTTGAGCTGTTGAATTGGGGTAAATTCTAATTCTAAAATAAACATGATAATTAGTTCATCCCTAGTTTAGATAGGAAGATATGTTAAACAAAACTATTATCCAACCTTATGTTCATTGTCAATTCGAGTTGGAATAATGTTGGCATATAACAAATATATAATATTGGGTAAAATCTCAACTACACCCCCCAGCACCAACAACTTTTGATGATACATTCATCATGTTGAATATTGATAGCGACTAAAGAGCATAGTGATCACTTTACAATAATGTGTAGTAAAGTAAACGATAAGTTCGTGAAATCCAAGTCCTGACTTGCAAACAGATTGTTTGATCTTGTGGCAACAATGGTAAGAACCAATTTTAAGATTCATAACTGATTTAATTACGTCTCAATCCTGGCTTTCTTTGCCAAATAATAACCAGCAATTTACTGTTATAAGAGATATGTATCCATTGCAATATTAGTGCATGTTCAGTTTTGTGTGGTACATCCCTACTGATAATGATACACAACAAGACACATCCGCTCCTGCTTGTATGACATTGAACTCCAGAGCAATACAGCCTTCCTCTTCATGTTTTATGCACTGACATAGTTGCTTTGTCATCAAGTTTATATTTCCTTCCATGTCAAACGTCTGTCATACTTATTTAATAAATAATTTTGAATTTTGAATCTGAAAAACTTATGCATCACTCCATTACAGCAAATATTGCAATGCAAGCAGTTATTAATGACGTGTTTGACCATAACAACTTTTTTAAAATGTTGTATTATGTTTAGGTTAACCAGATATCAGAGGTTACAGACAGTCTCAAGTTCAGCACAGACAGTCGGGACCAACCCAGCTGGACCTTTCACACTGCTGGAAACAGTGGAAGCCAGGAAGGGGAGGGTGTGTGTGTGTGTAGCTCAGCTGTTTGGGGCAGGAAGCAGCTGCATCTGGACACACACACACACACACACACACACACACACACACACACACACACACACACACACACACACACACACACACACACACACACACACACACACTGCCAGGACCAAGCTTTTGCTGTCATCACCTAACCCTCCTTTGATCAACCTCCAGCATTGCTACTGGTAAGTACTCATAGGAACATGGTGATAAAATTAAAAAATAATAATCACATACTTTACATGTCACTCAATAAATACTCTCTGGATACATGTTGAAAATATACTATTTTTTTTTATCTTATGATATAAATTATACAGATTACCAGCAGTATGTGTTTTCTATAGATAAACGAGTAGACATTCCTTCAACGTTCCTTTCTTGGTCTCTACAATTTCCATTGTTCTGTTTATGCATTTCCTAATTTGTTTCAATTAGGTTTGGAGCTACTGTAGATATTTGAAGATTGCTGATTAATGAAAGGTGCTTTGTTTACAGGAGAATTGCAACAAGCCTAAGCCTGTAATGCTCATTAAAGGAGGTGCAACAGCAAATCAGATATGCATGACGAAATACAATCCTTCTATCAATCCAATACTTCTAGGAAGACCTGTAAAGAGATCCACATTTTGGATTGCCCCATGGATGGCCATCACATTTGTTGCACATATTCATGGTGCCCACATGATATCATCTAATGACTTTTTTATTCCCATGAATTATTCTGCAGTACCATATTAGGATGGCCTTCCTTAAATCGTGTTTCCTTCCTAGAATCCTGTTTCCAACATGACAAACTAAAGTCTTGGTTCACTGACCTGCTGTATCCTCTGTTTCTGTCGCTATCAGCCACATTTCCACGGAGGAACTATCTCTGGGTAAGTAATTTAAAAACCAATGTCTGGATCTTCTGGAAAAAATGTTATTCTCCTCAAGTTGAAGTACCGATCTCAGGAACATTTTTAAAATGTATAATGATTTAGTTGCGTTAAAATTAAAGGGCACATCAACAAAGAGGAGATATTATGGTAATTTACAGGTTCATGTTTCTTTTATATACAAGCTGGTGTCTCCGGAGACTTCTTCATAATCTTCACAAACATTGCTACAAGATATACCTCACTTTGTTTATGCCTCTTGTGTTTCCATGCTTTAATTTTCCGAAAGCTCTTCTTTTTTCTCATACTGCCTGTGCTGCAGCACCTCTTTTCACCCTCTGTCGGAAACCAGAGCCCAGTCTGCTCTGATTGGTTAGTTGGCTTGCTCTGTTGTGATTGGTTAACTGCTTAGGGATGTGTCGTAAATGTTCTGTCCCTTGGCATTAGCACTATGCTACGGAAGTAGCCAAAGGACTGCAATCAAGGCATTTCAGGCAGGAGGGGAGTGTGGGAGAGAAACTCCCTCTGGAGGAAACACTGGGAGTTTAGCCTTTGCAGACCATTTACATGCACAAAAACCTATAGAACACACTACAGCAAAGGAAACAACCCAACAAAAGCATACTAGGGCGTCTTTAAGTGTCTTACTCAAGTTTTTCTACCACAATCCACCATAACAGCTCCATTGATTCTCCCAGTGTTTGGAACTCTACTGGAGGAATGATGTGTGAAGATATTTGAGGTTTTGATGTTAGTGGTGGAGAGAGCTGACTAACAAGTCTCTTTAAAGTTTTCAGTTGGCTTGAGATCGGATGCCGGTGAAGTTCATACGATGTGACTCACATCATTTCAGCGAGCCCTCATGACCCGTACAGAATCATCTACAGTCCTTCTGTTTATTCCCCCCCAACAATGTCACTCTATGTATGTCTACAACTACACCCAAAATCCAATGAACTCTAGTCTGCACCATTGTTCCAAGAGGATTCGTACTCATCCAAGTGATCACCTGATTTAAGAAGATTTGATTTCTTTCTTTGTCAATACCATCAGAACCACACTTGTTCTCTTACCAACCATTTGCCTGATGGATTCCCATGATTTTCTTTGTTCGTTATTCATGGTCTCCATTGTTTGGACAAAAAATATAGGCGACTCAAATGAATCACCAGCAGTTCATTTTGAAAACTCGCTGAGGTTTGAAATATGGAAGTGCTAAATTAATAAGCATATTTGTGTTTTTTTAAAACCATTTTCATGTAAAATGTCAAACCCTGCTCTCTGGAGGTTCTGTAATTGTCAAATATGAATGTCTCCATCGCCACATTTCACTCTCCAGAAGAGTCTATGTTTTGTGGCTTGGTGTCTGTCTCAGCTGGGAAGCCAGACGTGGGTGCAGATGTTCCCAGACAATTTTGGGGGTTCGTGAGCCAGTTCATCCAGGCCGTGCCCATGGGGTAAACTGGCACCTCTCCATCCACCAGTCCACGATTTATATTTTTGGTTTGATTGGGACTTGTACCGGAGCCAAACTACATTCCGGTTGAAGTCCAAATGATTCAAGTCCCAATCAGGCAGTGCCCAGGAGGTGAGCTGGTACCTCTCCAGCCACAAGTCCTTGCTCTGTATTTTTGGACCTGTTAACTTATAAAAAATCCAGTTAATCAGAAACCAGCAATAAGGAGAGCTCCTCAGAGTCTCTATGAGTAGTGTTTTGATTTTTTAAACAATGACAAATACCACTTACTTCTATACTTGCTTTGAAGATCTTGTAGAACCTTGGTAGCTCTTCTGTCAAGGGACAAGCAGGGTTTTGGTTTCAGCACATGTTTCCCACTGCCCTTCTCTCTCTCTATGAGATATGTGATGAAGAACAGACGCGGAGAATTCAAATTGCAGATTGAGGTTGATGATGGGGCTTGGGTTGAGGATTGTCACTGTTAGTCATTGTTTCATCTCAGTTATCATCAATGGAACCACACGCAATTTTCTTTTTTTCATGATCCCGATTTATGAAGTTACTACTTCAATAATCCCCAAATAATTTCTCTATGAACAAGCCTTGAGATATGCACAAAACACTCAAAGATGTTACTGACAATGGGACAGAACAGTTCTTTGAAACCATTCGATTGGGACAGAAACATACTTCCATGTATATGCAGATAAACTATAAAAACATTATTTTCTACATTCATAATAAAAAATAGGAAACTTGACAATAAAACCTACTAAGAACAAGCACTGAACACATAATGATGGTTGTTTAGCCTCCACAGTCAAAGAGGTCAACACACTGAAAGATTAACTTGGATTACAATTGTTTCTTTAGGCAACCTAGCAAGAAAACACATTTTTATCAGTACAAATGTGCCTGGACATTAAAAAAAACAGTTTGACCTGCTGATTAATTGTAATTTACACAAGAAAGTAATCTAATACTGTACTTCTCTCTACACAACACTGGCTTTCAGCTTGTGTTGAATCCAATTCAACATCTGGTGGTAGCCAGAAAAGCAGTGAAGAGAAGCTCTTCCTCCTACCACCATGCCATGGCCACACCCTACAGTCTGGCACAACTATTGCACTCTGCCTTAGGATGAATGTCTTAACATCAAACCAAGGGCTTTGTGGTTGCCAATTTCTGATGTAGCTGTCTTCTTTGTAAAAGTTTCCAGTGTCACATCCTTTTAACACACATCCATTGACTCTACTGCCAGTTTGTAGCACTATAGGATTGTCACATAACCATTTGGTCATGATCCACACCACACAAAGCACTAGAAGTTGCTTGTCAGAAAATTGTTCACAAAAGTCATTTGGCCGTTTAACTTGTTTCATAATTTATTCATGAATCCTGACTGCTGACTTTAAATCTTTTTCCATTATGAGGTTGGCCTTTTATTTATTTATTGAACTATAAGATAGATATGCATTTCATAATAGTACCAGATAAAATACCCTGAGGATGAACCCTAACAAGATTCAAGATGCCCTGACAGTTTAAAATCAGGAATGTAAGCATGCTAGTATGCTATATTAAGATGATGTCATCAAAGGCTAAGCTGCTGTGCTGATGACTGTTCTAATGTATGCTACCACTTAAATTGGGCCTGTCACACCCCCACTTTGTTATCGAATTCTACATTCCTTCAATATGTTTGTATTTAGATGCTGGAAAAAAAGTCTGTTGTCAACACAAGGTCAAGAGCATTTTCTCTTTCCCGCCGAACATTAGCCACCATTAGCTTAGTGGAGCCAGGTGACCGTGACGTCATCTAAATGTTAGATACTTCTGCCGATAGCATTCGCTTTAAAAATCATGAACATGGTTTTGCCAAAGATCTTATTTTCTGGGGGGAAATCCCATTGCTTTTTGTCTCGGGAGCTCTTGCAATGCTAACTTCCGGGTCTGCCTACAACAATGCGTCATCCTTACAGTACCTTATTAAAACAAATGAAACAGCTAGATTGGAATCTAACAGTGTTGCTCAGTGGATCTTTGAATCCAGAACTTGTTGCTGTTTCTTTTTTTTCCTTGTTGTTGCCAGTTTGTTCTCATATTTGTGTTACTGCAGTAATAAGGTACCTTACAGTAAATGACACAGTAAATTACATATCCTCAAAGTGCCTGTTACCCGGCCACGTCTGTTGACCTTTCAACGTGGACGCCGCAGTGGGGTGGGGCACGGACAGCAGCACTTGTTCCAGGCTGGTTTTTCATCCACAGCTGTCTGGGAGCCCTGCAGACATAAAGGAGGAGGATATCATGAGCTCACATGCACATGGAGAGCGTAGGGTGTTTGAGTCTTTGATGTCTCCTTGAGCAGCAGTGGTGTTCAGGCAGGAACACATGGCACACTGATGGTGAGGTGTGTTGCATGAAATTGGCCATGGCAGAGACCTTCTTTATCTGATCAACTTTCTTTCGATTCTCTCACACTTCAAATCTTTAGTTTTGTGCTATATCATCACTCCCTGTAAAATATCTACACTTTGCAAGTACGACCTGACTTTAACTGATTTAAAGGGGCCCTGTTTTGCTTTTGGGGTTTTTCCTTTCCTGCAGGGTGTTATTACGCCTCAATTGGACACCTTTGTTTACTTTCATGACATAGTGACATCACTACTTAACACCTGTGCTGCTATTGGCTATCGCTCCAACACATTGTACGTGATAGGGTAGATGGGAGGCTGTGGCACAGGGGGATAGTGCGCTGATCTTCGGATCACAGTCAGCATGTCTTTGTGTCCCTGGGCAAGACACCCAATGTGGGGGTTGGGATTGTCCACAATATGGAATGTATGTAAGTCGCTTTGGATAAAAGCATCAAAGTGATGTGATATTTTTTTTATGTGATAGGCTAAGGAGCATGACATCTTTAAGCACTTGGTCAATCACAACAGAGCTGGAAAACTAACCAGTCAGAGCAGACTGGGCTCTGGTTTCAGACAGAGGGTGAAAAGTGGTACTGCAGTACAGGCAGTATGAGAAAAAGGAAGAGCGTTTTGAACATTAAAGCACGGAAACTTGTCACAGTAGAGGCACAAAATACAAATATGAACCTGAAAAAGAAGCATGTTAGGGCCCCTTCACTGCTCCTACTACCTTCCCTCTCGCTCTGCAGTTCACTCCTATCCTCTGCACCTCCATCGTATCCCGCTGGTGTCCTGCTGTGGGGTCGGCCTCTTAAACCCCATCCATAAGAGCGTTCTTGTTGGGATTAATCTCCCCTCCTACAATACCCTGCAGTAGATCAAACCACCATGAATGGGTGCGTCGGCCATGCGCAGTGAAGAAGGAGGGAAGAAGGAGGGATAGGCCTCCTTCTATATCAGCTAGAATGGCCTCTTGCAGAAAATGTCCAAGGCTTTGAAGTGTAGTGTCATGGTGAGACACATACACACACATGCAAAGTATGTGTGACGGATTTACTCACATTTCCTCCACCCTCCCTGAGCCTCCCAGAACAATTGTACGTCAAAGGGGGTGTAGTATATGGTGTCTAGTGTAAAGCTTGGGTGACACACAAAGTTAACCACAGTCTAATTAGCGTCTTTAGTGGGATTTTACTGGCTTCCTGAAGAGCCGAGTTGACAGGTCCAGACCAGATGAGCAAGATGAGAACATCCGGAACGACAGGACCTCTTTAAAAAGCTCCAATTGTTTTTGTACTGTTTGACAACCAAGGTGTGCAGCTGATTTCTTTTCGCAGACAGCAGATGATGCCACACCGACGCCAGTCTGCTATCTAGCATCCCTTTGATACACTTCCAATAGAGTCAGCCAAGAGTTCTGGTGAACACACCAGACTCGTCCATTCACACATAAATATAACACATTCCAACATATGCAATATATCATATCGTCATAAAAGCAGTGGTGGTAGTGAGGGGTTTGGACGATGAAGGGAAAGAAGAGGAGGAACAGGAAGAGGATCAGCTGAGTGAGCAGATAGTAGTTGGCAATCACACAGTGCTGCTGTAAAATCCAGACAGAGTAAACTAAATGCTAATGGTGGCACCAGGCTGAAAATCAATTCTGATCTGTGTTTAACCTCAGGAGCTGGTAAATTAGATTTCATATTAAAAAAAAAACAACAAAAAAAAACAGCAGTATGCAGTGAAAGTCAATTCATCAGCCAAATCAAATGTGACGTTGGACGTTGAATGACCTGAAACCAGATTGCATTAGGGACTGCAATCGCTCTGAGCTCTGAGAGGGGGTCCACATACTGAATCAGTCAAATTAGACTGTTTTCACTGGAAGAGAAGAAGAGCTGGGCCCTGCAGCATAACAATAATAAACTGGTTTGTTAAAATGATATTATGATATGGAGTTAAATTGCAGAAGTATCGCATCATTATTATTCCTTTATCAACTCTAGAGTATTCAGTGTTATCCACAATTGAATATACTGTAGTACAGTTCATGTTTATCATGAAACCAATGTCAACACTTCCTTTTTTAGGAAACTTAATCTATGTGAGCTCTGATGGGCCATTTGTGGAGATTTTACTTTGGTAAAAAGGGTTTTGCAGAGTACTGCTGCATACCTGAACAAAGGTATATAAAGTCTGAAAAATGCCCTCAAGTGATGACCTCTGTTGCCAGTCCTTCATCTCTGCCCAAAGGCTCGTGTTTACATTAGCTGCTGCTAGCATTAAAAACCCAAATCTTAGACCAAATTGTGGAGGCAGATGAAGAAATATTACAAAAATATACATAAATTGAAAAACCCAAGGCACCAAAAACACAAAACCAATACATTGGGGAAACTACCGTATAACTTGCAAAAAAGAAAATAGGCTTTTTACCTTTTTTTCACAGAGGACATGATGACATGTGTCAGGAGGGAAATAAATGACATGAATAATTGATGCATTCTGATTTCAGGGATCTGGTCTTTTTCATGCTGGCTAACTGTTACTGTCACAGTGACACTGTTATTAGTTTCTGCTGTAAGAATGGTCTATTGCTCTTGGAGAAACCTACTTGAAAGCCTAATTCTACATCCACTGCCACCCTACTTTTTTTTTTTACTTAGGATACATAATTCCCTCATACAAGAATGTATTTTCCAGGAATACTGCCAGGGGGTTTATAAATTGTAAGCTGTCCTTTCTTTATCTGTTATACGTACGGTTATGTGGGGGAGAACTTGAAAAAAAACATAGGAAGAAACTTTTTTTTAAATAGTTCAGAGTCCTGGTGTTAATCCTGCTGGCTCACTGTCACACTGTAGTAGTTCATTGGGAAACTTGATTAGAACCCATTGCTAATGCTATTAGTAGTATGTATGCTTTTCCTACTAAAAAGTTAAGGTGTCTGCCGCATGTGAAAAAGACCTATAGCCCTAAGGATAAAGGGTAGAGTATGCTAGGAAAAGTTATGACTTAGACCTATATAAATGAACTTGACTTGAAAATGAATGCAATTGGAATGTCTTTGGAAAAGTGAGGTTTGTATTGGTGAAGGGATGAAGTGTTGTGTCAACTACGAATATTTATTCATTATTCTATTTCCTTTTTTACTTAAAGGGGCCCTATTCTGCTCATTGTCAGGTTCATATCAGTATGTAGTGTCTCTCCTGGGACATGTCTCCATGCTTTAATGTTCAACAAGCTCTTTATTTTTCTCATACTGCCTGTGCTGCAGCACCTCTTTTCACCCTCTGTGTGAAACCAGAGCCCAGTCTGATCTGATTGGTTAGCTTGCCAATGCTGCTGTGATTTGATAACCGCTTAGAGATGTGTCTGAAATATCCCGCCTCTTAGCCTTTCATCTTGAAGTGCTAGCCAATTCAAGAGCGAATTTTACATAGTGATGTCATGATGTCATAGAAGTAACAAAGCAGACCAATGGAGGCAGGGGGGGAGTGTGTGGGAGAGAAAACTCCCTCTGGAGGAAAGACCATATACATGCGTCAAAATCTATATAACACACTACAGGAAAGGGAATAGGGCCTCTTTAAATTGTTTTTGATTTCTTTCTCACTTTCTTTATTTTATTTAAAATGCATTCATGAGTCTTTCACTTAAAGTCATATGTGCCTGCACGGATTATTGTATGTTGTTCCTGCTCTTAACAGGCTAATATACAGGGATATAGTTTAACTGGGTACTCATAATGTATGGCCATGACGTCTTTCTGTACTGATGGATGATATATGCGTTTTATGTTGTGAAACAGTGAGCAATTCTTCTCAAAAAAGGGAAAACATCTTGGAATGTATGTATGTCTTTCTGTAAAGAGCATTTAGTGTTTTTTGTAAAGGATCAGATGTTCTCTCTCCTCTGTCAGCTGTTCTGTTCGGAGGCTGATACTTTAAGAGTGAATCTATACGCCTACTGCCTGAATCTGCTTTATGGTTTTCTCTTTCTTTGGTTCATTTGTTCTGTTTTCAATTCAGCAGCTATATGTTCATAAAATAGTGTGTGTGAGTTTAACTGTGTGTTAAACTAAAACAGAGCATTTTCTGTCAGCTCAGATTTTATTCCTGCTTTTTTGAACTGTAGTATGTGCTCATGTGTTTCACTGTTAGGCTACTGCCTGAATATACTTAATGAAAGGCAGGTTTTTCCTATCAATCAAATCATTTTAGATCCTAAATATCTTGGTTTCTTCTTTTCTACGGGCACATTGCCATAGATAATGTATCTGCCAATACTGGACTATTAACTCCCCTTCACCTTAACAATGTACATCACATCCCTATCCTTGACTAGTTAATCCAACTGAAATCCCTCGTGTTGAAATGCACACTCGGCCATAAAACTTAGAAGAAAAACGTACACAGTGGAAGATCCAGTGGTGTGAATATTCAACCTGAAACAGTTGAACAGAATTGTTTGTAATAATTGCATTTATATGCTGTTCTAAAATCCTTCAATTAAAAAGGACCTGTTCTTTTTTTTTCTTCTTTCCTGTAGTGTGTTAGTATGTTTTAGTGCATGTAAATGGTCTGCAAAGGCTAAAATCCCTGTGTTCCATCCAGAGGGAGTTTCTCTCCCACACACTAACCCCACCCACTGCATGAAACGCCTCCATTGGACTCCATACATGACATCACAGCGTAACACTCACGCTTCTGTTGGCTAGAGTTCCAACATATTGTACGTGATAGGTTAAGGGGCGGGACATTGGGACATCTCATGATCAGCTTGTCACTCAATGCAGCAACATCCTCCCACAAACAACCTGCCAATAGAATAACACATCTGCTTTTTCGCTCTTTACGATGGTTTAATTGATATTTTGTGTTGTCTGGGACTCGTTTTATTATTTTCTATGACTGAAACATTTACGATCTGTCAATAGACATACTCATAATAACTATACTTTGAGGGGAGAATACCATGACAATGCAGGATGTGAGTCAATCAAATGAAGTGTTGCTCGTATCTCTCTCAGAGAAAGTCAAAAGACATGAAGCTGGCAGGAAGCAGGCGTTTCCAATCCCCTCCGTTCACACATGGGATATATAACAACTGCCATAAACTTCAATAGGAAATTCACCTAGCTCCACCCTGTCATTCTCCTATATCAAAAGGCCCTGGCAAGAAAGAGGGGCTGGTGTTACAGAGAGGAAACACGAGGGAAAAGTCTTCAAAACAAATTGGAAAAAGCTGCAGCATCTGGTCATGATTCTCTCAGAACGGCCTCTTCACTGAACCAGTGTTTCCCCAAGGTTAAGTCAGCAAAGAGATGCCTCTACACCCCTGATCACAGATATTTGTTGATGATAGATTATGAAGACACAATCAAATCAACCATTTGTTGCAGTTTTAGTGGCTGACTGAACATGTGTTGCTTGATTCTTTAATGCTGCAGGATTTATTCTTGTAATGCTGTAACCACCCATTACTCCCACTGAGATTAAGGATGTGAAAGTATAAATATTTTGGTAGCTTACGGTTTTCTTCTTGTTGAAGAGGACATATTATATAACGTGTAGTGTATGCTAAGTTCTGATCTAGGTCTATATCAATTGATTTGACTTGAATATTAATGCAATTGGAATGTCTTTGGAAACGTACGGTATGTATTGGTGAAGTGAAGGAGTGTCGTGTCAACTACAAATGTGTATTTTTGTTAAATATTACTTCTACTATTTACCCAAAGGGGCCCTATAATGCTCGTTTCCAGGTTCATATTTGTATTTTTTCCCTCTCCTGGGACTCCATTCTTTACTGTTCAAAAAACTCTGTATTTTTCTCGTACTGTCTGCGCAGCACCTCTTTTCACCCTCTGTCGGAAACCAGAGCCTAGTCTGCTCTGATTGGTTAACCGCTTAAAGATGTTTAGCTTATCACGTACAATGTGTTGGAGCGCTAGCCAGTGGAAGTGTTGCATGTGTGTGGGAGAGAAACTCCCTCTGTAGGGAACACAGGGATTTTAGCCTTTGCAGACCATTTACATGCATCAAAACCTATATAACCCAGGAAAGGGAACACCCCCCAAAAAAAACACAATAGGTCCTTTTTAATCTAAGAATTTCTGTTGAACTGTTTCAGGAGTCTTGATTCTTGAATATTCACAGCCGGATATTCCACTCGGTAGATGTGTAGGTTTTTCCCTACGAATCTTCTATGGCAGAGTCGTGCATTTCAACACAAACAGGGAATTGAGTTGGATTAACCAGTCAAGGATATGGATAATTTGTACACACTTAAAGTGAAAGGGAGTTTACAGTACAACATTGGCAGATACAACATCTATGGCAATGTGCCCTACACCCCAGAATGCTTCATCATTTCACTTCACTTCACTCTGTGGTTCTATGACTCAACTTGTGTTACAGGGTGGGAGGAAGTTGATTCTGGTCAGGGTTGGAAGGGTAACCTTAAAAATGTATTTCAATACAATTATGAAAATGTAAAACCCCAAATAGCATAGAAGGGCCTCTCAACCACATCCCATACCTGTATACAACCAGTGACTGCCTCCTGGTAAAATGTATAGTGAGTGTCAAAGTCGTATTCCAAGGGGCCATAGTGCTCCATGGTTGTTCAAAAAACACATTTTAAAGAAAAACCTCCGTAAAACACACTGAGGGATTATTTCGTTATTATATCACTTCGCTGCTTTTTCCATATTTTTCCCACTGTTTTTTTCCCTAAGCACTAACTCTCCTCTCAATTCAGAGCCTGCCCCTCCCACCTGCCCTGCAGTAACCCCGTTCTTCCACCGTCACCAGATCAGCAGACTCCCACACCTGTTTCCCATCCCTGCATAATATAAACCAGCCTACTTCCCCTCATTCCCTGTCAGATCGTCTACTGTGCTTCCCTGCCTCAGTGTTCCGCCCTTTTTTTAAATGTTTTACTGTGCCTGATATTAGCTACATGTTATGCCCCTTTCGGACTTCCAGTGTGTATGCTTTGCCCCATGTTTGACCTTGATTGCCAGCTGCTTGGTTTGCCAGCCTATTCCTAACTTCAGATCTGTGTTCATGTTTGTCGGTTGTGCACTTCACAACCTGTTCTACTAACACATTATGCATGAACTTTAGCAAACTGTCAATGTCCTGCAGCCAGAAGTACTCACTGAAGCATAACATGTTGATTAATCCACAAGTGAAAATAGTCTCCAACCGTGTTACCATTTCCTCTGGTCTGAGGGAAGTTCAGTTAAAACTGCAGCTTCTTCAGAAAATGGTAAATTGTGTGCTGTGTGTTAGTTTGACATCTTCTAAAGGAATCAATGTGTATAAAGCTCAGTGCCACAAGAGGAGGAACGTTTTGATAATGTTTTTTGTCTTTTCATTTAATTTATTTACAATAGAAAACATTTATTCAAGAGAGTTCAGATGAAAATGTATTACTCCTCAATTTACAGTCATAGTATAACAGTATGCATTGTTGTAACAAGTAATAGCAGCCTGCACACAGCAGTCTTCTTCCTGACAGAAGAATGGCTGTATCCACCAACAGCTATAAGAACGCTGGTATTTCTTAAAGCCTGCATACACAGTGTTGAACCTCTGTCTTCTGACACATGAGGATCTTAATTGGTGCTGTCTGATTCAAAAAAGGCCCTTATGTTACGTAATAAATCTTTCTGTAAGATACAAACTCAACGTTCACAGATATTGCAAATTCTCATGAGTTTGCTTCGTGTACATACATGGGATAAACCTGTCAGGGAAGCCCATAATCTTTCCAGACTGCTGATATTCAAGCCAATGCTCAAGGCTCCAGATTTTCTCTTTATCCAGTCCTTTTCTTCCTCCTGTGAGAGAAAGAGCTCCCAGCTGCAGGCAGGCTGAGGATGCTTGGTCTGAATCAGTCACAGGGTTTATGAGGACCTGCGGACATGACACACATTAACATCAGACAGTCTGCCGAGCAGACAGGCGGGGCAGGGCCTGTCTTCAATCAAGCACAAAGAGAATTGAACTTCCTGTAAATAAAAACAAAAACTCCCTCCCTGTCCTGCCCTGTAACAAAATGATTATGTCATGTATACAGTGTTGGGGAGTAACGGAATACATGTACCGGCGTTACGTATTTAGAATACAAATTATGAGTAACTGTATTCCGTTACAGCTACTATTTGATTAAATGGTATTCAGAATAGTTACATTGTTGAAATCAATGGATTACATGACGGTACTTTTGTTTCATGAGTTGATTCGCTCTCTAAATAAATTAAGGAAACTTGATGCATTTCCCAGAAGCCCCAACATGAAAACGAATGAAACTGAGCTATTTGAATTGAGTGATCAGCTGCCTACAATGGAGTCGGAAGAGGAGCAGCTAGAGGTAGAGCTGGAGCCGGAGCCAGCACAACAGAGCCAGGGCAGGAATACGTTTCTATTTAGGAAATTCAAACAGCATTTCACATTAAAGAAAGACAAGGGAGAACAAAAATATAACTGTGCAGTGCAACCTCTGCTTGCCAGCAACCAACCTCCTTTCCGCGTCCAAAGACTCCACCTCCAACCTGAAGAAGCATCTTAAAGTGTTTGGTTTTTTTATTAGCCAGGGTAGTCCTCTGCTGTAGTTTTACTGGTCACCTTGCTATTTCATAGTTCTATCAGTATCTGTATCCTATGCGCTGATTTACTAGCCCCGGAGCCGTTGAAAGACTCTGACTAGCCCTGTTTGACCTGCTAGCTAACGTTAGCTTGTGTTAGCTTAGACTGCGGTTAGATTTTTGCATTATGTAGGGTGACCAAACGTCCTCTTTTGCCCGGACATGTCCTCTTTTTACGTCCTGTCCGGAGCGTCCGGGGGGGTTTTAAAAATTCATGAAAACGCCCGGTTTTCACTGTTGGGACCATTAAAAATTGACTGGCGCTTCCCCCCAACAATCGCAAGTGGGGGGTTTTATAAATTCATGAATACGCGCGGTTTTCACTATTGGGACCATTAAGCGTGTACTTAAATTGACTGGCGCTTCCCCCCACCCCCCAACAATCGCAAGTGTCCTCTTTTTCGCCACCTCAAATCTGGTCACCCTACATTATGCAGACATGGGTCTAACACATTTAGCCAATTGGAACAGAAGAACACACCAGAATAGGCCTGTTTATTAAGCAGGATTTGATGGCCGCATTCCTACACTTATAAAATGCAATTCAATGAGGAAGTAATCCAAGCAGGCCTATTCAGTATACGTTATTGGGTAATGTAACGGAATACGGTGCAGATTTTTGGGCATGTACACAGTAAAAAACCTAGTGTTAATTTTACTCCTTAAGAGTTGAATTTAACTCTCTGTCAGATAACATTTGGTCCCACTCGAAATTAGTGTAAATTTTACTCTATAGCCAGTGTAAGATTTCCAGAGTTAATTTTACTCCATTTTGTGTCAAAATTAACAATGAAATGTGTAAAAACATTTAACACTGTGATCTGTTTACACTGTCAGAGTAAATTTATTTCACTACATAGAGTAGTTTTCTACTCTAAATATGGTTCAATTACACAAGTGTATATATTTTTACACTGTGATGTTTACACTGTCAGAGTAAATTTATTTCACTACATAGAGTAGTTTTGTACTCTAAATATGGTTAAATTACGTGCGTATTAAGTGTATATATTTTTTTATTTTATATGAATGAAATAGTAATAATTCTTAACTGCTGTAATATATAAGGCAATACACACAATCGGGTACTGTATCACACCTTTTATTGCCTGATTAGAGATAACAGTATGGGACAATGTACATTGCTGTGTCATTTTCCCCACATGACATTTTTAGGTCAAAAGGCCTTTGATAAGGCAGATCATCAACATTAAAGGCAACACATTCTTTTTTTGTCTTAGTCACTTCATAAGCAAAATAATGTTCATTAAAAGCTACAGTAAATAAAGGAATGGTGAGCAGCACCGGTTTCTCATGTATAATCACAACCGATTCGACCTGGTAAAACAGTGGCATTTCAAATTCAACTTCACCACAAACGACCAGGTGTGGGCGGTATACATATCCATTGTGCTTAGCCCACGTCACTTTAATAACCTTATCACAATTGGACATTTTCATTTGCATAGCAATCACTGAACCACCTTTAATCATATTTAAAGAGACACATTTTCCTGGACCAATGTCCAAGCGAAGGAAGGTTGTTGAGGATCGCCACTTGTGTGCCATATGATTCTGGTGCTTTTTGGCCAATGTTTTGGTGACATTTTTAAAGGACTTAAGCTGTGTCTTGAAAAAATTGTGTTTACCTTCATATCGCATGCACCAGCTATGGAGTACAGGTCCTATTTTCTGAATGCATCTAGGGTAATGAATCAGGAAATGATGTTTTGGTAACAGTCTTTTATGAGGATATACCTCCTTGAACAGTGTGTGATGCTCAACAATCAAATGTTTCAAATACACGCATAAGCCTTGAGATAAAATGGGCGAGAAAACAATGTTGACGATCTGTAACAACAATAAAAGCAGGGTCCAGTGTTGGTCTGTAGAGGCTACCAAATCTCCAAATATAAGGGGAACATTCCTCAGCAAGCACCATGACTGAATTGCGTTTAGTCCCAAATCATTAGACTCTGCACTTAAATTCACAGCCACTGGCCTATTACATCTCTCTGTAAATCCATAATCAAAACATAGTATTCTTGAATTCAGTTCTGCCAGTGTAATTTTTTCTTTCAAATAAAAAAACAGCTGCTTTAATTCAAATTGGGCCACACCTTCTAAAAGATCATGCATCACATCAACTGAGTAGTTCTCGGTTGTGTGAAAATATGTAAGTGAATTTAGTAAGCATGATCTCTTCACGCCAAATACATAAGGAAGAGAAGGCCTATGTGCCATTTCTTGGCAGTGAGCACTGTGGGCCTCTTTGGTACGCAACACTATTTTGGGAGACTCTTCGGAGAATTCAGTTTGGAAGTCCTCTTTTTCGGCTAAACAAAACCTACAGCAATACCTTGCACTGAAACTCTCAACCAGACCAAACAAACTATGTAGGCCTAAATTATCTCCAGTCACCTGTATAACACTGCCACGAACACAACCACCATACAATGGAATATCAATGCCACTGTTTGAGATCACAAACAATAGGATCTAAAATAGCACTAAAACCGTAACGCTTTATATCCTGAGCATGAAACAAGGCACAAAGATGTATATTGGCCAAAATAGAATTCCACTTCGGTGAGAAATTCCTTAAAGTAAAATAAATACCACCCATTTTATGAACTCCCTTCTTGGACCCCAAGGGGTTGGCAATCTCGAAATCGTCATAAAACATTTGAATCTGTACAGTGTGTCTCTCTGTTGAAAATAGAGGATGAGTGTTGAAGAAAGAGCCATCACAAATATCTTTGAGTTTTGAATCACTTATATTTGGGCTTTTGAGCATTTCTCTGGCATGTTCACTTTTAAATATTGAGTTTAATGTCGATAAAATTGGAACATACATAAATTTGTCTTTAACTACTACTTGGTCATATGTTCCTGTCTTTTTGTTGAGCCTCAAGTCAAATCTTGAGCCAATTACAAGCTCCACTGGCTCCACAGTTTCCCATTTGCTGGTCATAAATTTTGATTGTTTGTATTCTGAATTTAGAGCTGTGAATGGATTCTCTAATTGGTCAAAACATCCCTCAACTTTCTTGCATGATTCAGTTCCTCTTTGATCATGAAAAACACCCTGGATGACTGACTCTCTAGCATGCTCATGTATATCCTGCACAATATCCTCCATAGAGGTCACAACTGAATTAATAACAGACTGGGCTACACCTGCTGCCTTAAGATCTGAAATGACAGAGGCACAACTATTTACAAGATGTTCTGAGGATAACGCTTGCTCTGACTCAACCTCAGCCTCATATGGCTCTTCTGCAGGACTTTCATCACTATTTAGAACACTTTGACAACGTGGTGGTTCAGTTTCAACAACAACATTAAAACCACTATTCACATGGGACTTGTTAAGATGCTTCCTAAAACCCGAAAAAACTATTAAAAAAACGTGAGCATCCCACTTCGCCACATTTAAGATGAAGAGTCTTTCCTGTACAGAGTCCATGTATAACTTTGAGGTGCTTTATAAGATTTTTTGCCTCACCAAGTTCTTTGCTGCAAAGAAAGCACCTCATTGTTTAACGCACCATTCGCACTCGCAACTCTGCGATTCTTGGCGTTTCCTTCGTTTCCCCCACATCAATGCTGTAAATGGTGGTTTGCAAAAAAGTGAAGAAATTATTCAACACAGGACTGTAAGATGTACAAAAGACGTAGTGGGCCTTAAAGAGTTCATCCAGGGCTCCGACTGCGCTGGTTGCTTTGCATGGAAGTGCATGCTTGTCGATAGCAATGAAGAAGGAGGTAATGCTGCTTTTTGTGGGTCCCTGAGCAAGGAGGTAGGGCTGACTGCTTTGACTTATGGTGTCAAGATGCTGCTGCACGCTTGTTCCCGTCTGTAACAAAACACATTCAACAACACTATTTATTAGAAATTAAACAATAACATGAGATCACTCCAAACAATTAAAGGATTCAAGAATTTGAGAAGAAATTGATGTTTGATTAATTATTAAATATTAGTGTAGTGTACCTTTTGGAATTTGATGAGGTGATCTACTGCATGAGATGCTGAAATCTTCCCTGGCCTCTTTCGTCCCTGTGCGGATGGCGGTAGCAGATGTAGCAGCAGTATGATGGTTGACATGTCACTGTCCCAGCCTAGAGGCCAACAAGTAGCAGGTTAACATTATGCCATAATTTCCCACCATCCTCAATATATTTAGCAACATGCTTCTTAAAATTCAAAGACATACCATTTTCGACTTCAGTAGATGTCTCAGCGTTGCGCATCAAATCAAGAAGGTCTGTGGAGGGGACCAGTCCATGGCTTTCCTTAATTACTTTTGCTTTGAAAGTGGTAGGCCACCTCTCCAGGAAATTGTTGGCAGTCTGCTCACCAAACATAAGTCTGAAATCCTGTTCTATCTGTAGTTTGAAAAAGAAAAAAAGAAGAAAAGGAGGAATTGGTACCTTGTGCTACATTTTACAATATGTCTCAGTATTCAATGAATGTAGATGCCATACCAGTCCTGGTGTGTCCAGGAACCGTGGAAATACTGAGAAGACCTCTGCTGATTTGTCATTATCATTGACCATGGCATGGCGATAACTGAAAGTGACTTTCATCTTCTCACGGATGGTGTACTCATCAGCAGTGTGTCTCAACACAGCGATAGCGGATTCCACTTCCTCGTCAGTCAGGACTTGGTCGGCAGTAAAGGGTCTAGTACGCCCATGGCCTGGACCACCAACTTTAGAAAAAGACAATTTTGTTGTTACTCTTTATAACTACACAGTTTTATATCCTCCTGTCAACACATTTCACAGGTTGATAATTCCACCTCATGATAAATATTACCTTTAGGAGATCTACTAACTGCTGGACCTCTTTCCTCTGCAGCTTTTCTTTGAATAGTCTTCAACCGCCATGCAAGGTATCCTGAACCCCTTTCAGGATCGTAGTAATGATCCTATGTATAATGTATGCACAGTGTGATATATACATTCATATGATATCAGCAGTTCGAAGGGCAAATATATTTCAAAACCTTTACTTACATAGCCATTCTGTGAAGATGGGTCTTCAAGATATGGAAACAGAGCGACAATCCCCTGTGCATACATCACTCTCACACTCCGGGGCGGAGATGTCCTGGTGTATTCAACAATCAACATTCATAGATAGCATTGAACAACATAACCTAAACAACAATTGCAATAATGTTTAAACAATGTCTCATGATAACGTATTTGAATCTATTTTACCCATGTTTTTCTGTCATCTCTGCGGTAGGTATGTTGATTAGCTGTCTTCTGGTTGAATCTGTAATGGATTTTGTTTTTGCATACTCCTCCATGATACGGTCACCTCCAGGCTTTGTCGTCAAGATTTTTTCAATTAGCTAAGGGATCAAATGTGCAGTATTGTATTTTTAAATGTCTTGGAAATTACGATACAAATACGATGCACCTCAAATTAAACATGTGACTCAAACTCCACACACGCACACACTGACTACTCACAGCTTTTGCTTCATAGTTGATGCGGCAAGGCCTTTTAGGTTGACTTCCTCCGGCTGCAACTGGTTCCTCAGCTGGGTCACACAAAGAGAAGTTGAGGATCACTGTGTCTTCAGATGCAGTAGAGCGTGGAGATGACGTGGACTGAGGGTTACCTGAGCATTGAGAAATATAAATGCAATTTCATAGTTCAATACATCCACTTCAACCATGTGTGTGTACAGTCATATGCAAGTAGTCAGCAATTACCAGGTGCTTCATTGGCCAATGAAACAAGGAAAGGTCCTTGAGACTCTTTAACGACCTCCTCAAAAACCTCAGCGTCGACCTCTGTGTTGGACTGGTCATGGATCTTGATGTCCAACCGTCTATCTTCATCGATGTTAAATTTAATACTCACTAAGTAAAATAAATAAATAGTGCACAAACATTTCTGATGAGAAATAATTGCAATATGCAATTGCAACTTGAACAAATTAGGCTACTTTCAATCCAAATTAAGTGCCTACCTTCTCTCAAGAAATCACCAAATGTTACTTCAGGCAGCTTTATGTACTTCTGCTCTCCACCAAACGAAACACGCAGCAGCATTTTCTGTAAAATTTAAGGAAGGTTGAATAACTGTTAATATCCATCAAAATATTCTCTGAAGAATCAGAGCAAAGTTATTAGAAAACGTAATTGTCTAATAAACACTCACGGAGTTATGGTACCAATAGGCTAATTTAGGGGGTGCAAATAAACTTGTTAGCTGACCTTCAGTCTTCCTAATGACTTTCTTTGCAATTCAGCAATTGTTGAAATAACTCAAGACTATTTCTGGTTTCAGACAGGCACAAATTAAGCACGAGAACATAACATCTTGCAAATGATGGCACCTTGGGCAGAAACCAGGTTGTCAAGCTAACTTGCTAACATTTTGGTAATGCTACGTTAAAGTCACATTGGGCAGAAACCACGTTGTCAAGCTAACTTGCTAACATTTTGGTAATGCTACGTTAAAGTCACATTGGGCAGAAACCACGTTGTCAAGCTAACTTGCTAACATTTTGGTAATGCTACGTTAAAGTCACATTGGGCAGAAACCACGTTGTCAAGCTAACTTGCTAACATTTTGGTAATGCTACGTTAAAGTCACATTGGGCAGAAACCACGTTGTCAAGCTAACTTGCTAACATTTTGGTAATGCTACGTTAAAGTCACATTGGGCAGAAACCACGTTGTCAAGCTAACTTGCTAACATTTTGGTAATGCTACGTTAAAGTCACATTGGGCAGAAACCACGTTGTCAAGCTAACTTGCTAACATTTTGGTAATGCTACGTTAAAGTCACATTGGGCAGAAACCACGTTGTCAAGCTAACTTGCTAACATTTTGGTACATTAACCTAACGTCACCAACCCGGCAGAACAACTTAAATCATCACTACCCTATACATCGCAAAGTGTTAACAAGCAATTACAGTCTGAAATGTGTCATTTCAATTTCGTTATCAACTATATTACTTCCAAGTTCTTAACGTGGTATTGCAGTCAAATGCATCTGAACTTGAAGTCAGTGATACTGATTAGCTAACTACATCTATCTATGCACGTCTAACATAAAATTTTAAAAGCCTACAATCGTCCATCGTCGTCAATATATTGCAAAAAGTTGGTCGTTAGTGGAAAAATATCTAGCTAGATGGTGAAAACCTACAAATGCTCAAATAGAATTACCACGATAGGTCTACAGGGAGAGATGATTTCCAGCGTGCCAGCTCAAGCTCATTGTGTAGTAGTTAGCGTCAAGGCTAACACAATTTGCCCTCATCCAAAATTGATTGTTATACTGTGGTTAACATAACCTATTACATGTACAAAATGGCATTTACAGAAGTAGATTACAAATTCTATGTGCAGGTGTTAGAAATAATCAATATATTAGAGCGGAACTTTAAAAGATAATTCACTGTTTCTGGACGGATCATATTTGTCCATTTCCGGTAGTATTACAGGATGTTGTTTTTAGCCTCAGATAGCATAAAGCTAATATTGTTTTGTATATATGAGTAGAGGGAGAAGGACCAGTGGAGTTGCATACTAAACACACCGCCTCTACCTCTCACTCATTGATGCTGCAATGATACAGTTGCCTGTTTAATAACTGATAAACCTCCTAAGAATTGCATAATAGACTATCGTAGATGACAGCTCCAGGACTTCGCTAACAAGATGGCGACGGTGACGTCATAAGAGGACCCGCCCCGACGACGTCAGCCTATAGAGGAGGATCCAGCCCCCCGCTACCAACCAATGAGAGCACGACAGCGGGGCGCGTCTGATTTTGAAGTTGTTTATTGTATGGTCGGAAAGGGGTGGTTCTATAAAACATGTAAGGATTGTGAAATCGAGCTCTCTTTTGTTCCGGACCGCCAGACAGTAACTACTGATGAGCTCCGCTCAGTCAGTGGCCTGTGGACGCGTGTCCCGGGCTATTGAGCCACAGCTGTGAAGCTTTTGTAAAACCTACCGCTGCATCCTTTTATTAAACACTCCTTTTATAACTTTTAAGGGAGTTTTGCTTTCTTTATTTTAAACCGTCTCCTGGGCTTCAAATAAACGAACATTTCTTACACAGGTCAATTTAACTGAGAGAAAAAACGTTTGTCTAAAATGAATATGCCATAGTGTTGCAGCTGATGGTAAGCTCACCCCACGTTTAACCTAGTCAACCGGCTCACTCGAACGTTACCGACGGAGTTTACAATACAATGTAGAGAGGGTAAAAGTAGCCTAACTAACCCCAATCAACATCTACGCAACAAGGCTATGCTACATTAAATACATATGTTTGATGTTGAAAACACAGGACTGCTACTTACCAAACGGCGTCTTTCTCCAGTCGGAGCAGTTTCTGACGTGGTGCAGGTTACAAAACTTCAGAAACAGTGGCGGGAATATTGGAAGGGAATCGTTGAGGGAATTCATCACGCTGTAGAGTAAATGTTTTCACTGCATGTACACAGAATTTGACTCTCATCTTTAACTCTACTGTTTGGTCAAGTTTACTCTTCACAGTAATGGAAATACACTATCTAGTTTTAAATAACTTAACTCTGAAAAATTAACAACCCATTTTTTACTGTGTATTCTGTAACGGAATGCGTTTTGAAAGTATCCTTCCCAACGCTGCCCATGTACTGTATACCTTTATGCAATGTGTATTTTCAACTAGATATTTTTCACATACGATGAATATCTAGAAATATTCACTTGAATAATCACACGTTGTCACAAAGTTTTGGAATTTGCATTTTGACACCAAACTGTTCCATGTCTTCTTGTTAAATCCCTTCCAACTTAAATCTTGCTGTAGTTACGCCTTTTATTAACTAGTTCCACCGAAAATAATCAATCAATCGAAAATTATTAATGGAAAGGGAAATAGGTTTCATGACTGTTATAATAATAAGATAAGATAAGATTCAACTTTATTGTCATTGCACAGAGTACAAGTACTAGGACAACGAAATGCGGTCTCTGCATTTGACCCATAGGAGCAGTGGGCTGCCATTATGTACGGCGCACGAGGAGCAGTGTAGGTAACCAGTGTCTTGCTCAGGGACACCACGGTGGCACTAGGTCTTTCGGGGACTTGAACTGGTGACCTTCCAGTTCCCAGGCCAACCCCCTATGGACTTCGCCACCACCACCACTGTTGCACCATATCAGAATTACAAAATGGGTATTTATACACTGCCCGGCCAAAAAAAAGGTCACAAGCCTGTGGGGGGCAGTGCTATGTACGACGGAGTATTAGGGCCACATATGAAGAAAAAAATTTTTTTTGCCGTGACGAGATTAAAGTCGACACGGCGACTTTAAAGTCAACATGTCGACATTAAACTCGAAATGTCGAGAATAAAGTTGAAATGTCATGTCGACTTTAATCTCGACGTGTCGAGGTTCGCTAAAACAGCGAGGATCTCTTTATTGTTAAATCCAATTCGGAAGTATAATTTGACCAAATGATCTACACAAGCCATTTCGGATTCAGTGCAGGACCTGTGGGAGCGGTTGCTATGTCTCCCAACTAATTTCAACTATATTCTCGACATTTCGAGTTTTATCTCGACACGTCGAGATTAAAGTCGACATAATATTTCAACTTTATTCTCGATATTTCGAGTTTAATCTCGACATGTCGAGATTAAACTCGACATGACATTTCAACTTTATTCTCGACATTTCGAGTTTAATGTCGACATGTTGACTTTAAAGTCGCCGTGTCGACTTTAATCTCGTCACGGCAAAAACATTTTTTTTCTTCATATGTGGCCCTAATACTCCGTCGTAGCTATGACATTTTGAATTTCATAGATGTGATTTCCTGCATTTTAGGGTGACCAGCTGGAGATCCCAAAACATTCACAATGATAAATTTGTGTGTGGGTACATTTCTACGGAGCCCCTAAGGTGACATGAAAAAAAAAAAAAAAGTTTAGTTTCACGTGTGCGCACGTGAAACTTTCACGTGCGCACACGTGAAAGTTTCACGTGTGCGCACGTGAAACTGGTGACGCACGTGAAAATGGTGACGACTTGCGAGCAAAGCAGCAATGTCCTTATAATAAAGACCGAGATTGAAATATAGCGCAACTAACTCCTGTACTGTAGTCATTTCTTTCACTGACTGTCTCCAGTAGCCCTATGGGCCAGGCTACATCAATCTACAGCTTTCATGTGCTCACCTAAAACTTTCATGTGCTCACGTGAAACTTTCACGTGCGCACATGAAACTAAACTTTTTTTTTTTTTTTTTCATGTCACCTTAGGGGCTCCGTACATTTCAATGTTTCACACATATCGATTTTATGTAGGCCAATAAATTAAAAACGAGACCTGACAACATATGCCAATTCCTGTCCACCTCCTCGTTGTGCCTTCTTATGGCAATGCGGTGTCCCTCATCTAGCTGTGTGGCCAGGGTGCGATTTGTAGGGGGGGATGGTGAGGATTTCCCCCCCTCTGGTTTTCCTATCCCTACCTCTGCTAAATTATTTTTATCTCCGGTGGGGACAAGGATTTCCCCCCCTTGATAGCGATGAATGCAACTTAACTGCTAGACTACTTAAACTCTTGAAATCTAACGATCTTCAGTGTCAGAGAAGGCTATTCAGCAGCCTTCTGGCAGACTGTGCATATTTCGGAACGTCATCGAAAACAAAAACATTGTAACATTTTAGTGCGGGAACTTTGCAGGAAAAACAGCGCTGATGCAAACATGAAACGCGTTCAGAGCAGCATATCGTCCTACTTTACGGGACCAAATAATAAAACAACGAAATTAACACCTGAGAGTGATAGCGCAAGAAATTCGCTGGAGGTTGGCGTTCATGTAGGCCTGCAGGACGATTCCCAGCCACTTGATGAAAGAAACGCCGATGTTGCTAGCGACTCTGAAACGCATGTGGTAGGAGGGTGCATTGAGCCGGGGCGCTTTGCTAAATGGAGAGAGGGTCGTGAGTGGCTAGCTGTCAGCACAGACGGGTCAGTCAAGTGCCAAGCTTGTTCCGACGTCAGGGATTTAGGCCCACACACACAGGAAAGGCTTCATATAGACTCTGCCTTCATTAAAGGCATAAAAGCCAAAACGGCAAAAAAATTAAATGACAAAATCAGCAAGCACGGAAAATGTCAAAGCCATATCAAATGTATTGAAATTGTACAAAAAAGACAAGACGCCACAATTGAAAAGGCAAATGAGAACAGTGCAGCTCTGTGGCGAAAGCATCATGAGCATAGTTTAAAAACCACAGAGTACTGCATTCGCACAGCTTACATGATCTGCTACACTGACCTGTCATTCAAAATGCAGCCTCACCTGGTTGAACTGCAACAACTCAACGATGTTAACCTCGGTAACATGCTGCATTCTGACAAGGCATGTCGGAATATGCTGATGTTTATTGCAGAGAAAATGACAGTGCGTCTGGTGGACTTCCTTAAAAGCTCACCCGACAAGTTCAGCATTCTCATTGATGAGAGCACAACAGTTTCAAATAAAACATGTCTGATCATTTACATTAGAATTCCATTTGAAGGGGAGTGTTGCAATTTCTTCTTCCAACTTGCTGAGTTGCAGTCGTGCACTGGATCGGCGATCCGTGACACTGTGCTTCAGTGCCTTGAGAAGCAGGGTATCTCAAAAGACATGTTGCGCTCCCGACTAATTGGGTTCGCGACGGATGGGGCCGCCGCTATGTTGGGCCGATACAAGGGGGTCGCCACACTCCTACGTGAGGAGATTAACCCCAACCTGATTGTCATTCACTGCATGAATCACAAACTAGAACTTGCCGTCCATGACACTGTCAAACAAATTACAGATGCAAGTCATTTCCAGATGTTCACTGACTCCCTGTACGCCTTCTTCTCTCAAAGTCCAAAGAACATGCGAGAGCTAGAGCTTGTCGCTTCCAATTTGGAGATGCAAGCTCGCAGGATAGGAAGGGTGTTTGACGTGCGCTGGCTATCCTCGTCTTGCCCATCTGTGACGGCTCTTTGGCAAAGCTATCCAGCCCTGGTCAAACTCTTCGCGTCACTGGCCGAAGACACATCACGATCAACCAAAGACAGGGCCAAATGTAAGGGAATGCATGCTAAGATGACTCAGTGGCTTTTCGTGGTGGAGATGGCATTCGTAAAAGACGCGCTCGAAACGATGCAGGCCCTGTCCCTCTTTCTTCAGAGACGAGATGCCACAGCAATCACCGCTACTGCTGAGGTGGGCGTTGCCGTGCGGACACTGAGGGCTATGAGGAATGCCGATGGAGTGAACATACGATGTCTGAAGGAGGAATTGGGCAGTAAGCAAACATTTAAGGGGGTTAATGTGTCTCAGCCGAGTGACGGAGAACAGCGGAAGGCAGAGACCTTTCGTGAGCGTTTTTTCATCTCCTTGGCCGATAACATCCAGAGCAGGCTCGATGACAACGGCATTTTTTCTGCGGCAGCTGCGCTGAACCCCTCAAATTGGCCCTCCGATGAAGATGAACGGTTGCTTTATGGGGATGACAAACTTCTGACCATTCATAAAAGCCTTGCTATAGCAGACACAAATATGCCCACACTCCTCAAAGAATTTCATGAACTGAAATGCAATGGTGTCACTGGGGAGACTTTGAAAAAAGTGCTCATCGCTGTCTCCACGCTCCCTGTGTCAACGGCTGAGTGCGAGCGTGGCTTTAGTGCGATGAACCACATCCTCACGGAAGAACGAAACAGAATGCACGTCTCCACTTTGAATGGCCTACTGTTCATTGGTGTCAATGGTCCAGAGGTGGCATCCTTTCCTGCGCACACATTTGCAGAATTGTGGATAAAAGAGGGCCGAAATGCTGCAGACAATGCCCCGACAGGAAAACCGAAAAAGCCACCACAAATTCGTCACCAGAGCCGACTGTTTACCTAGTCTAGTTTTCCAGACCTGTCCCTGAATTGTTGACAGCACGTTTTGCTATTTTAGTGAATTATTTAGTGAACAGGTGTATATATATAGCCTACCTTTTGCGTTTTTTTCTCCCTATGCAAGTTAAAAGTCCAATGTTCTTGTCTATGAATAAAAAATAAAAAACATCCCCCCCTCTGTTTTTTTGTCAAATCGCACCCTGTGTGTGGCTATGCTAATTCGGCCTAGCATGGCTAGCTTCACACAGTTGTCCATATGGACTCTTGCCCGCTCATGTTTCTTAATGCGTTCTGACATACGTTTCATGTCTGTCACCCCTGTCTGTGTCAACAAACTATCACAAGCACTTGTTTTAAAAAGTAAGCAAGGGAAGCAAAAGATTGCATTGGCGTACCCCAAACCATAAAATTTGACAACGCTGATTGGCGAAATATTTACTTTTTTGCGTAGCAACCGGGAAACCATTGGCTTAAATTCCAGCACTGTAGTGCTGAGCAAACTGGAGCCCAGGGAAGATTGCCTATTCGCCTTATTCACCTCGAACGTTCCACCGAGCCTGAGGGGTACACTTACCACTTCCGGGAGTTCTCATAACGCGATTTCAATGGCGCCTCACTGCTGTGTTCCCCAATGCACATCATCAAAAAGGAAAAAATCTAACCGAGGACAGAACTTTTCACCGTTTCCCCATCGATCATGGACTACGTCGGCAATGGATAGTAAAAATCAGAAGGGATCCTGGTCGTAATTTTAAGGTAAGTTTTATTGAGTTTTATATGTCTGCTGCTGTGAGGCTGAGCCGTCTCCATAACTAGCTTGTATCGCTAGCAGCTAGCCAGGCTACTGCTAGCTTGAACTCGCAAGTTTTAGTAGATAGATTCAATGGCGGCGCTGGGGGGGGGCAAGCAGGGTCTTAAGACCCTCCAGTCAAAGGCTTTGCCCCCCCATTTGCCCCCCCTGCCCTCGAAACATATAAGCATTACAAACTATAATCCAAATAAAGGAAAAATTAAGACACCACCGAGACATAACAATCATAGGTAACCGTCCGACAACAATTGTTTATAACGTTGCTGTAGTGGTCCGTATTACAGAAGCGTCTGTATCTTTTTAGTATGTGTAGTGCGATTTGATTGGCAGTTTGCACGCAGACGGCACGCAGACGTGCGTTTGACGTTCATGTTGGTGGCGGTTGACGCATAGCGGCTAGTTAACGACAGAGCAGATTAGCGAGTGACAGAGCAAAATGGACCGTTTTGTAACGTTAATTTCCAGAAAGCGGATGAGAGTGGATGATGGTGGTGGCGGCGGTGATTTGCGGATGCACAGTACGATGGAGGAGGACAGAGTGGACATGGACAGTGAGGATGAAGAGGCGGATGAAGAAGCGGCGGTAATGGAGTCGGCGGGGGCGAGGGCGGAGTAGCTCCGATCTTGGGTGGCGGGAAACCTGGCCCTGTGGATTTAAGCCAAGACCCAGCAGAGGGACCGAGGCAGCCTCAGCAGAAGTCCTACCCGTGTCGGGCATTTTGCTCCCAGCTAACTTTAAGATGTTTTTGCCAGTCTTGGTTTAAACAATACGCGTGGCTGGAATACTCGGTGTCAGTTGATGCTGCTTTCTGTTTTGCCTGTCGGCATTTTCCCCACCATGCTCGGACATCTGGTCACTCAGAAAAGAGCTTCACCCACGCTGGCTTCAGAAACTGGAGGAAAGGAGGTGAGAAACTAACACAACACCATGCACGTGTTTCTCATAAACTAGCAATGGAAGGCTGGTGTGAGTTTAAGGCAAGGATGAAAAATAGTTCAAGGATTATTACTAAGCTTGATGCTGGACATTAAAAAACAGTACAAGAAAACAGGCAGTACATGAGAGCAGTCATAGAATCACTGTGGTTTACTGCTTGTCAAACAATTGCACAGAGAGGGCACAGGGAAGATCAGCAGTCCACAAACAGAGGTAATTTTATTGAACTGTTAAATCTGCTGGGAAAGTTTGACACCATTGTCTCAAAGAAATTGTCCAGTGGACCTGGGAATGCCAAATATGTGCATCATGATATCCAGGATGAGCTGATTGATGTTATGGCCAGCATGGTGAGGGAACAAGTGAGCAACGAGGTTAAGCTGGGAGAGCATTTTGCTTTAATGGTGGATGAAACAAAGGATGTGAGCAAAAAAAGAGCAGATATCTGTTGTTCTGCGATATCTAAACAACGATATGATGAAGAGTTTCTGGACTTTATTTCTGCAGAGGGCCTGGATGCAGAGTCTTTACACAAATCAGTTAAACAAACACTGGCTAAGTGTAGCATAGACAAACATGCATGCATTGCACAGTGCTATGATGGGGCCTCTGTCATGTCCGGGTGCAACAATGGTGTCCAGGAAAAGTTTCGCCGAGAAGTGCCACATGCGCTGCACACAGATTAAACTTGGTTTTAGTTGACTGTGTACATAATGTGAAACCAGTTGCAGAATGCTTTGCAACGGTCAAGATGTTGTACAACTTCTTTTCTGGGACAGTGACTCACAAGGTGTTCATGGAGAAGCAACAAGACCTTGAGCCCACCAAACGCACAGTGGAATTGAAAAGACTATCAGATACCAGGTGGGCCTGCCAATATTCTACACTGTGGGCAATAAAAAGAACTCTCCCTGCTCTCTTAGCAACTCTTGTGGATGTGAGCAACCAGACGAATGCTCATAGAGCTACTGAAGCAAGATCACTGATTGGACTGATTGATGCACAATTTGTTGTGCACATCTGTATGCTGGAGAGCATATTCAAGCTCACAAAGAACTTATCTGATCATCTACAGGCCACAGATTTGGAGCTGGCATCTGCCATTGATCTGGTCTTTGCCGTTGTTGATACCCTCAATGACAAACGCAATGCTGAAACATGGACGGAAATCTGGGAGTGTGCCAGTGATATGTGTGAGACAGTTGGCATTGACCTGCAGCGCCCACAGGTAAGGAGAAAAAAACAGCCCCACCACCTGCAGGACTTTGTGGTGAACAGCCAAACAGGATCAAAAGAGCCGCTGGAAACCTCAGAAGACTATCAGAACCACTGCTATTTCCCTATAATCAATCGATTAATCAGTGAATTGGACAGGCGCTTTTCCTCTGACAGCTGTCACGTTCTAAAAGGAGCAGCAGCTCTTAACCCAAAACATGAGACATTCTTGGACAAAGATACTCTTTTGCCCATGGCTGAACATTATGGCGTATTGATTGAAAACCTCTCAGCAGAACTTCACCAGTTAAAAAGACTGATTGAGAGGAAAACAGAGGAGGAGGAGAGAAGAAGAGAGGAAGACAGCAGTGGAGAGTGAAGGAGAGGAGAACAGAGGAGGAGGAGAGAAGAAGAGAGGAAGACAGTAGTGGAGAGTGAAGGAGAGGAGAACAGAGGAGGAGGAGAGAAGAGAGGAAGACAGCAGTGGAGAGTGAAGGAGAGGAGAACAGAGGAGGAGGAGAGAAGAGAGGAAGACAGCAGTGGAGAGTGAAGGAGAGGAGAACAGAGGAGTTGAGAGAAGAAGAGAGGAAGACAGCAGTGGAGAGTGAAGGAGAGGAGAACAGAGGAGGAGGAGAGAAGAAGAGAGGAAGACAGAAGTGGAGAGTGAAGGAGAGGAGAACAGAGGAGGAGAGATAGTGAAGATGAGTTTAGAGAGGAAAAGAGGGGAAGAAGAGAGGAACACAGGAGTGAAGAGATAGTAAAGAGGAGATCAGAGGTGAGACAAAAGATTCAGTGAGACAGTGGTAAGAGTATACTGTGTTGCACTACACACTGCTACAATTCTGTTCCACTAGTAAATCCACAGATGTTCTCTGTGGTGGCTATGATTTGAATTGTATTCTTGTGCTTGCTTGTTTGTTGATTCATTAAATACAAGTAATTAAATATGCTTGTGTTTGTTGTATATAAACATTTAGTAACGTGCATTTCAATGTAGTGTATTAGCCCGGGAACAGTGGTGTTTGGTGTTCGTTATGTCAGAATTCACTAGCACCTCCTATAAAAAATCAGACCCCCCATTGCCCCCCCAACAATAATTTTCTGGAGCCGCCCCTGGATAGATTAAGGCGGAGAGCCAGGTTGTTGAAATATACAGTCTAGTCCATTAGTAGTATGTTATTAAAATCTACCACCACAAATTCACTAGTATAAGCATATTCTGAGTGTATTGTTCTAGTCACAAGCTAACCTAGGAAACACATCACATCAGTTTTCCTAGCTAGGATGAGGATGTAGGAGTCACATTGAGTCTGATCAATGAAATTATTAGTGGTGGGCCGTTATCGGCGTTAACGTGCTGCGTTAACGTGAGACTCTTGTCGGCGATAAAAAAAAAATATCGCCGTTAATCTATTCTCAAAGTTGGGTTGGGAGCTGGGTCTATACTACGCAAGCTATGATGACTTTCACCTTGATAATTTAGCGCGGATGTATACCTAGCCGAATTGCACTGTAGGGGGCGAGATCGAGTCTTTGATCTGTGTTTCTTCTGTCTGTGGATCTGACCCCGGTCAAATCAGCCACATTAAACGTGACATGCTAACATGGATACAGCAGACGAAGCCGCCGGGTTTGCTTCAGGGGAAATTTATTTTTAAGAAGCTTCCCGATGGAAACCTCAACAAAAATAAGGTTGTTTGCACCTTGTGCAATGCGGAATTAGTTTACTGTAGTAGTTCATCCAGTCTCAAGTACCACCTAAACGCAAAGCATCCCTCAGCTAATGCGGAAGATGCCGGGCCAAGCACTGATGTAGCGCGGGGGAAGACTCGTCGTCAAACAACTATGTTTGAGTGCAACAGAGGCAAGCCCGTCAGCACAGCTCTATCAGCCAAGCTAACTAGTCTCCTCGCTCAGTGGATTGCCACCAGCTGCAGGCCGATTAGCGTGGTTGAAGATGACGGGCTCGAGCTTGTTCTCCAGGCGGCCACAGGTGACCCATCTTACAAACTACCTGCGAGGCGAACTATCATGAGGAGAATACATGACCAGCACGCAGAAGAGAAAGCTACGAAAGTTGAGAAGATGGTAGAGGCGAGGTCTGTAGCACTGACTGGGGACCATTGGACGTCCGTTAACAACGACAACTACCTCGGCGTTACAGTACACCTCATCGATGCTAGCTGGGAACTTCACTCCTTCGCTTTAGGTATGCTACGTTATGTCATTTTAAATTACATAATTTAATTTCGTAGCCTATTAATTACCACCACGTTATGTTTGCTTCTTGATAATTGCTATATGTTTACTACTAGTAGTGAAATTATTCTAATTTACTTTGTCTGTCCGTTAGGTGTGATGAAAACAGAGGAGCGTCACTTTGCAGAAGCGTGTGCAAGGCAGTTCCTCGACGTCGCTAATCAGTGGGGGATAACTGACAAAATAAGCACTATTGGAACAGATAGCGCTCCTAATATGGTGGCAGCAGGGAGGATACTGCCATTCGAGCACTTGCCCTGTGTTGCGCATGTTGTACAGAGAGCTATTGTAATGTCACTTCGGGAAGGTGGTTTTGATGGTGCACTGGCCAAGTGCCGTAAAGTGGTCGGACATTTCAAACACAGTCCGGCCAACTCAGACGAGCTAAATGTCCAACAATCCTCCCTTGGACAAGTTAAGGAGTCACTCGTGCAAGATGTTCCAACGCGTTGGAATTCCACTCTCGAGATGATAAAGCGCGTGAGGCGCAACAGAGACGCACTGCACACAACGCTGTCTCTGCAGAAGCACAACCTGGCCCTCCCAACAAATGCGGATTATGAGAAGTTGGCAAAGCTAGAGAAACTGCTGGAGCCATGCAGGTATGGTCTACAAAGATAGTGTGTTCATGAATTGGCATACAAGTTTTTAAATGTCACTTTGTATGTAAGAAACACCTGCCCTTAAATGTGTCATCTGAGTTAAATGAATCTGTCACTAATAATTTTTTGCTCTGTGTGTGTGTGTCTGTGTGTCTGTGTGTCTGTCTGTCTGTCTGTCTGTCTGTAGGTACATCACTGAGCTCCTTGGTGGAGATAAGTATGTATCCTGCTCTGTGGTTCTACCTGCCCTGTGCCACCTCCAGCACGCGATGAACATCTCAGATGATGATCCTGCCTATATTGTGCGATTCAAGGCTGCCTTCATTAAGGACCTCAACCAGCGGAGGGAGAAAATAAACCTGGAATGGCTTAAGGTATGTCAGAGTGACCAGAAGATAACTGCATTTTATGACCATAATAGACTGTAAAGCCAGATGAATAAGTCATGAAGAAATATGGAGGTTGGATTTGGAAAGTGACATTTTCATCAATCAATAATTATTATTTTTTATTCATCAAAGGTGGCGACTGCTCTAGATCCACGATTTAAGGACCTCAAGTGCTTGCCCAGAGCAGAGAGGGAGCCAGTGTGGGCAAAGCTAAGTGCGTTGATGAAGGGAGAAGAACCTGCTGTGCAGCCACTCAGGGAGGAGAACCCTGAGCCACCCAAGAAGAAAACAGCCCTGCTACTGATGGGATCCGACTCAGAATCAGATGAGGAGACACCAGAAGACAGTACAGTGGAGAGGTACAAGGTAGAGCCCAGTGCCAGTCTAGATCAGTGTCCACTGAAATGGTGGTCGGAGCACACTGCTGTCTATGGTAAGATGGCCCAAATTGCCCGTAAATACTTGGGGACCCCTGCCACAACTGTCCCATGCGAGAGACTTTTTTCTTTAGCAGGCCATATTGTGCAGAAGAGGAGAGCTTGTTTGTCACCAGAAAATGTGAACAAACTGGTCTGCCTGAGTGACTGGTGGAAGAAGGAGAAATAGAGCTTTGACTGACACAAAGCTACTGACTGTAAACAGTTCATTACAACCTGTTATATAGGCCTACTGTTCAACTAAAAATAAACAGTTAATAAACACAAGTACATCTCATTGTCATTGATTTATTTTCATCACCAATTATCATAGAACAGCTTTCTCAAGCAGTTTGTGATGCATTTTGGAAACTGGAGATGAGCCCCTGGTCTAATGCACCACCTGGCTTGAGAAACCCGTTCTCAAAGACTTACTTTTAGTCATTATTTGGGTAGCACACATATTCTGAATGCCTTCGGCAGAATTCAAATGAGCCATTTTAATCTAGATTAATCTAGATTAATTCCAAGATTAATCTAGATTAATTCCAAGATTAATCTAGATTAAAAAAATTAATCTATGCCCACCACTAGAAATTATACATGTTAAAATGTTTGTATGATTACATTTTATTAACTGATGCAGATAAACACATACACAAAAGTGTGTTCGGAGCATTTCCTCCAAGACTGCCTTGTGAAAAGCAAGACTGGCATCACCAAGTTAAAACCGGGAGCTGTGCCAACTGTGTTTGCATGGAGTTCTGCCAGACCAGAGAGGAGGAGTGTTGTTAGAACTGCAAGGTAGTATTTAGATGAATTAAGTTACAAGTTTGTAATGCATGTATTAACTGTGTAGTGACAGTATTTCTCTGTTGATGATTTTCAGTAATGTTTCCACGGATCTCGATGATAGTCATGGTGTGAGTGTGTTGAGGTACGCAAAAGGTGTAATTGGTTACATGAATTGAGCATGAGTATCCTTGTTAAAGACCTAATGTGTCCATCAATATGTTTCTCTTATACACTTCCAGTGAAGAGACACCCCCTCCGCACCAAGACCATGAATATGCTACACTGCCCTCACTTCAAGATCAACTCGAGGAAGCCCGCAAGACCATCGGTGATCAAGAACTTTTAATTTTAGAGCTTCAACAAAAACAGTTTTTGATTTCAAATTTTCAAGGTGACGATAAACAGATTTCATTTTATACAGGGTTTCCAGATTACGATACATTTAAAGCTGTGTTTATGGCCCTGCAACCTACTGCAGAAAATATGGTGGGATGGAGTCAGGCTCAGCGATTTAAACATATGAGTGGAGAGGTACTTCGTGAAGGCTTTAGCGCCTCTAAATTGTCCACTATGGACCAGTTTTTTCTTTTTCTTTGTAGGGTTAGGCAGGGCTTTCCTGAGCAGGATCTTGCAACCCGTTTCCATGTATCACAGTCAACAGTAAGCAGGATCTGTGTGACCTGGGTAAATTTTTTGTATTTTATGTTGGGATCACTTCCAATGTGGCCTTCAAGGAAAACTGTGGATGAACTTATGCCAAATTGTTTTAAATGCACGTTCCCTGCTACTAGAGTTATATTGGATTGCACGGAAATTCATGTACAGAAACCTAGCTCCAAGGTCCTTAACTCAGCGATTTATTCACACTACAAAGGTAACACCACATTTAAGGGCCTAATAGGCATTGCCCCCTCAGGTGAAGTGACTTTTGTCAGCGATTTATATACAGGTTCAATATCTGACAAAGAAATTACCAAAAAATCAGGTATCCTTTCTCTTCTCGAAGAAGGAGATATGGTAATGGCCGATAAAAGCTTTCTCATCAAGGACCTTCTCTCTGAAAGACAGGTCTCCCTTGTAATCCCTCCTTTTTTAGGCCCAAGTGGACACTTCACTGCAGACGAAGTTCGAAAGACTCAAGCGATAGCAAGACTGAGAATTCATGTGGAGCGCGCTATTAGGCGGATTAAAGAGTACCATATTTTTGATAAAGTCTTACCCATGACACTGGTGGGCTCCGTTAACCAACTGTGGGCCGTCTGTGCCCTTTTCACTAATTTTCAAGGTCCTCTCTTTTAAAATTGTAATGTTAACGTAAATATCTACCAATGTTATGTAAATCTATACAACTGAAATCTTAATATCCACAAATGTATTCAAACCTTGAATAGAAAGTGTTCATCTTTACGAGTCTGTACAAAACTTTAACCATCAATATTGTTCTTCTTTATGAATCTTTACAAATCCTTTACCATCATTATTGTTCATCTTTACGATTCTATTCAAATACATGTCCATCATTATTGTTCATCTTTACGAATCTATACAAATACTTAACCATCATTATTGTTCATCTTTGCGAATCTATACAAATCCTTAACCATCATTATTGTTCATCTTTATGAATCTATACAAAACCTTAACCATCATTATTGTTCATCTTTATGAATCTATACAAAACTTTTACCATCATTATTGTTCATCTTTACAAATCTATACAATATGTGAACTTGTTACCATAGCACCTTACCATGGTCAATGTATCACAGGATCAGTCCCTGTCAGACCTTATAATCACTTTTCATGCTCTTTACCTGTGAGTGATTTCATTTTTTTTTAACGTGTATGTGTGTGTAAGCTACTGGATGTCTATCTTAAGAATAAAGTACAATTGTATTACACATGGATGATGTCCTTCATAACTTTACAATTTAATATACCGGAACCAGAATAGGTTGGAACATCAGAAAACATTAATGGCACAACGGTCTAGGTTTGTAAAGGTAACTTTGTACATAGAAGTTGGTACGGGGGAATAGTAAAATGGCCTGCCTGTATACTGTAAGCATGGACAAGGAACCAGAACATCTGAAAGCAGGCTGTTCAAAAAACATTGATTGGCACAATGGTCTGCTCAAGCCGTGGTTCTGCTCAAGGTTTCTTCCTGACAAACAGGGAGTTTTTTCTTGCCCCTGTTGCTTTAATGCTTGCACTAAGGGGGTCTCAGGCTCTGGTCTCTGTGAAGTGCCTCGAGACAATTTTATTGTTATGGCGCTATACAAATAAAATTGAATTGAATTGAGTTGGTCTAGGTTTGTAAAGGTAACTATGTACATAAAAGTATGGAAAAGGAACAGGTCAGAACATTGGAAATTACTTAAGGAACATAGCATTGAAAAACATTAACAAAAGAGAACTATATACATAAACAGATAGTGTCAGTAATGTATTATATGATTTTGTTACACAAAGAAGGCAGAAAGTGAGAGAAAAAGAATGTGTCCAATTTACATTTCATGTTCTCCCACTCCTTTGGTTGGAAGTGCACCCGCTCCAAGTGATGGTCATCACTGCACTTCACAAAAAAGTCACACCACTTCAACCCAGTGATGCCTATCTGCCCCATCACTTGAAAATAATATTCGTGTGTGGTCTTCAGGCTAAGGCTACCATCAGCCTTGCAACGCAAGTACTTGCAATCCCTCACGCTGCCTTTGTTGGGGCACTTGATCTCCAGGAGGCCGTGCGTTGGTGAGGCACTGGGGTCAATCACTTTTCGGTCAGGTGAGGCACCTAGGTGTGGGGCGTAGTGGTTGATGACAAACCCACAGGGGAAGATCTCATAGCCAGTGAGGTCTTGATATTCGGCCGCAGCAACAGGCTCCAGTTCCAAACCTCTCTTCATCACCTTACAGGGTTGCCGCGGGGTAGTGAAAGGTAGTAAAAGGTAGTAAATGAAATTAGGCCGAATTAAGGCCGGTAAAAAGTAGTGAAAAGTAGTAAACGTCATCTGACGAGGTAGTAAATTTTCGAACACCAATCCAGCTGGGTGTATGATTTTTTCTATTTGTGTAATTTACGTGCAGGCCTATCTCCTTAAATTACTAAACTTGCGTGGATTTATTTTCATGTTGCAAGTAGCAGGGCCGCGGGAAGTAATTTTGAGCAGGGGGTGCTGAAGTTCGCCAAGCCACGCCCCCCTTAGTTATTGCTGCTAAATCCAACAAAATTTTCGCGGCTATTCAATGATGTCACATGTACCTCGCGCACTCCCTCAATCATTTTAGGTACGATACAGGGATATATTGAGGCGCATGAAGGACCCGACTTGGCCACCGGGCGAACCGATGAAGAGCGTACGGACATTGAAGACATGCTGGCCGTGGTTAGAGGATATCCTGTAGTGACTGCAGCCCGCCCTGGTCCGGTGGCTGATGACTGAGAAATCTGGAGGGACTCTAAGACACTAAATGCCTCAAGCAATGGGTCTTTCCTTATATAACCTACAGTATTATTCCGATCTTGTTCGAGTTTCTTATTCTTGTTATCTGTTCTACAACAAACTTAGTTAAGACTAACTTCCAATTACGCTACTTCATTTACTACCAATATTAACGGAGATAATCCAATATAAACATATTGATTTAAAAAAAAAAAAAAAAATCATTTTAGGTACCCGGCTAGCTTGCTGTCAAACCTCTTCGCGAGTTTGCCAGTTAAGACATGGGCAAATGCAAATTTTCGGACCTCTGGCTGGAGGAATCGTTGTTTAAAGAATGGCTTAGGCCAGTAGTTGGCAACAGCCAAGAGGCTTATTGCAACGTCTGCAAGAAGACGATAAGCATTACCTGGATGGGGGTGAAGGCGGTGAAATCGCACATGCTATCAAGCAGCCACCAAGCTAGGATGCGTGGACGTAACGCTCAGCTACCGCTGTCACTGTTTTACACTGGCACAACGGCTACATCGACGCCCTCAACCTCAACTGCTCCTTCAACCTCCACTGCTCCCTCAACCTCGCTTGCTCTCCCCCTGCAATACCCTGCCAGTAGTCCTACCACCAGCAACAGGTGCACGACAGACGGTCAGAAGCAGACGCTAGGCACTACCACCTCTACCTTGCAGGCTGAGGTACTGTGGTGTTTAGATGTAGCAATGAAACACCACTCGTTCAACTCGAACGAAGGCATAGGAGAGCTGTTCAGAAATATGTTCCCGGACTCCGAAATCGCCAAATCCTTCGCTTTGGGCAAGGATAAAACCGGGTACATAATAAAATTTGGCATCGCACCCTATTTTAAGAGGCAACTGGTTGAGGCCATAAATAATGCCGGACCGTACGTCCTTATGTTCGATGAGAGCCTCAATCAATCGTCAAAGAAAAAACAAATGGACATACACATTCGTTTTTTGGAGGATGGTTGTGTACGCTCGAGGTATTTTGGCTCACAATTCCTGGGACATGGGAGAGCTGACGATCTGTTGCAGCACATCAAAGTAAGTTTATTTTCCTATTATACTTATTGGTTACATAGGGGAGATTGTTTGCACATTTTCATGGATTTTTGATAATTGTATTTATTTAGCTTACTGTTGAATTTCTGTAATATAATATTGTAAAATGTATGCAATTAAAAAGATGTATCAGCCAACAAAGCTTAGGGTGACCAGACGTCACAAGACTGTAGGTCAAAGTGTTAGCCGTTATGCTTAAATTCGTTCGTTCGTTCGTAAATTCAATCTGACGCTCTGAAAAATAGAATCGCGCTCTAACTTTGAAAAAGACGAGCGTTCTTCTGGCCGTGAATTTCCGAACTGTTAAAACGTTTCAGAGTGTGCTCGGAGTGGCAATTTACGAACGCACCCTTAATCTGAAGGTTGAGCATGGCTCTGATAAAGCCAAACCTATATTATAGGGATTTAGTTTATTATAGTGAGCCACATTTGGAGAACCAATGATCTAACTTTGACAAAGCAGTCCTTGACATAGGCCTAATATCTATCACTGTGAAATGTATCCCAAGACCTGACTCATGTTTTACTTTAGGATAATAAAGCTAAATGTTTGATTTGAAGCATATACAGTATTACCTTCTGATGTGTATTGAATGTGGTTTACTTAAGCAATACATTAACTTCTGTGTGACAATTCACAGGAATGTGTTGCAAAACTCAACATGAGGCAGCTTCTCTCAGTAGGAATGGATGGCCCAAATGTAAATTTCAAACTCCTGGATCTCCTTCAAAAGGAACATGCTGAGCTGCATGGAGGTGCTCAAGTCCTGATGGTTGGGAGCTGTGGACTCCATACCCTCCACAATGCCATGAAGGCAGGCTTTACAGGCTGGCAAATTGACAAACTCCTGCGCGCTCTCCATTACCTCTTCCACAACGTTCCTGCCCGGAGAGAGGACTACACCAACATCACCGGGTCGTCCTGCTTTCCCCTCTCTTTCTGCGGCCACAGATGGGTGGAAAATGTGCCGGTTGCAGAGAGAGTCCTGGAAGTTTGGACCATGATTCAGAAGTTTGTCAATGCTGTTGAGGATAAGAAGGTCACAAAACCAAACACGGCCTCTTGTGATGCCATCCTGGCAGCACAAGGGGATCCACTCTTAATCCCAAAGCTTCAATTCTTCCTCGCCATTGCGAGAAGTTTTAACTTTCACTGTAAAGATTTTGATTAATTAATTTGAATGTAAACCTATATTAATGTATATGAATGTCTGGGTAACTATCTTCTTGTTGTTGTTGTCATCATCAGAGTTTACTGCGGCGGTTCATCAAAAGGGAACTCCTACAGGACCAAACCCCCCTGCAGCTGATTAAATTGGACATCTCTGAGGAGAAGAACTGGGTCTCCCTCAAAAGGGTAGATATAGGCTTGGGGGCTGAATCTGCCATCAAGGTAATTTTATTGTTGTTTATTTGTTTTGCGGGGTGAATTTGTGAATTATGATGCTTGCACAAATCAACTAGCAAATACAATTTGTTCAGTATTCATATTATCATCACAATAAGTTATGTAAACATTTCCTTTCAAAGAAAGCATTGACATGAATGTTCCTTAATGTTCCTTAATAGGCACTCCTGGGCAAACCAGGATCAAAGATAGGTGAACTCTCTGTACTCCACCTCAGAAAAGAGTGTTTGCAGGGTCTGATTAAGATCGTAAAGAAACTGCAGGAGAAATCGCCATTGAAATTCCCCATAGTTAGGCAGATCACCTGTTTGGATCCCACAAGGATGGCCAGGGATCCACAGTGGTGCATCCTACAGATGAAGTCATTAGTGCAGGCTTTCATCCAGGGGCAGCAGCTGGCAGGTGGCATTGCAGCTGGTAAGAACATATTTTATAGGGACAGTAGAAGTGGATAAGTTATTCAAATTGATTAAGGTCTTGTGCGTGGAATCTCTTTTGTGGTTTTCTGCTTTTTTACTGTGACAGGTGTGAAAGTGTCTTGCTTTTACAAAATTAAACTTTATGCTCTCATAGCTCTCTATATCAGGGGTTCTCAACCTTTTGCAAGTTGAGCCCCCCTTTCAAAGGTTAGAATATTGTCCCCCCCCACCAACCTTGATGTCAATGCATGATTTCAAGCACTCAAATTATTCTACTTTTCTTTTCTTTTTTGATAGCCACATCCAGTGTTCTTGTGAGTTATGTGATTTTACTCTATCTGTTTGATGTAGAAGGTGTTTTGGCACCTTGCAAGCAGATTCAGCTAAACAAGTCACCGACGCGCAATTGTATCAATTTGTAATTTAGACAAGACCTCCGTGCCCCCAGGTTGAGAACCACTGCTACAGATACTATTATGTGTATCTACGATGTACTGTATGTACTTTTGTCGAATGGATGGTGAAGCAGTTGGCTGGAATGTGTTAATGAAATTAATATATCTTAATTTTCGTATCAATGTTGCAGGTGATGTCATCATTCAGCAATTCACATCCTTTCTCTCGGTCGTGGGCAGAGAAGAAGAATTTGTTTCCTTCCAACCCCTGAGGCAGCGTCTGGATGTCTTTCTCCACTCCAAACTCTGCACGTCCCACCCTGACCTGCTAAAGTTCTGCCAAAGTGCTCTCCTCCTGTCCCATGGACAAGCCACAGTGGAGAGAGGCTTCTCAGTAAATAAGGAGGTAGAAACGTGCAACCTCCGTGATGAATCTCTCGATAAGGTAATTGTCTGTGGCGGCGTTCTGAAAGTTCCTCTGACCAAGGAGCTCCTGGCCTCTGCTGCTTCATCGAGGTCACAATACAGGCTATACCTTGATAGTGAGCAGAAAAAAAGGAGAATGCCACACAGGAGCTGAAGAGGAAAGCAGCAGAGAAAGAGCTGGAGGACCTCCGGAACCGGCGGCAGGTACTCCACAGTGTGTGCCATTCACTCCAAAATGACGCCGACAAATATGCAGAGATGGCCGAGGGAAAGGCAGGAACAAAGATGGCTGAGCTCATCACAAAATCAAACACTTTTCGGAGAAGACACAGGGAAAAAAAAGCAGAACTTCTCCAAGTGGATAAAATGATTGAAGAAAAGGCCACACAGTTGAGGCACTTGTGACCCTGCTGGCTAACTGTTGTTTAAGTTCTCTCTCTCTCTCTCTCGGACAGTTTTTGCGTCCAGTTGAAGTTAAAGTTATTTCTTTGTTAATAAGATATTGTAATTACAGTGAAAGTTGCACTTTATTATTATCTAGTTTATTCTTTTTTTTCAAGGCCCTAATTTAACCACTTGAAATTAGTTTTTGTTATGCAATTGTTACTTTTTGACATTTTGAGTAAAAACTATGGACCAAGGCCTGTTGTGTCATCTTGATTAATCCAACTCCTATGGTAGAGTTCCTTCTTACTTAAATGTAGCTCACTAGCTTGCTCAAACAAACAGACACTCACATACACCTACAGAGTCTCTCGCTCTCTCTCTCTATGTGTGTGTGTGTGTGTGTGTGTGTGTGTGTGTGTGTGTGTGTGTGTGTGTGTGTGTGTGTGTGTGTGTGTGTGTGTGTGTGTGTGTGTGTGTGTTGGCCAGTTTTTGTGTCCAGTGGTGGAAGTTATAATTACCCTGTTAAATTGTGATGAAATATGTTATTAATTCGTTTTGGAAAGATATTTCATTACTTTACGCGTCACTTTACTTCACACTTTACGCTGCTACAGTTGCAGCTTGAAGTCGTGCTGGTAGTAAAAAAAAAATTGAAGGTAGTAAAAGAGGTAGTAAAAGGTAGTAAATTCAACTTAAGAATCTCTGTATATACCCTGCCTTAGTCTGCACTATTTTCTTTTTCAAATCGGCAGCTAATACGTTGTAGTCTGCCACCCTTGAACAAATTCTCTTGAAGGAAGAGGAGGTAAGACGGTTGGCTCGAACTTTATGCCAGGTCTTGCTCTGGCTCTGTTCCCTTGTCTTTATCTCAAGCTGTATTGCAACAGCCTGAGTGACCACCAGACCACCATAGTAGCACGACTCAGTGTCATCCAGGACAGTGTAAAATCAGCATGGCTGTGATGGTAAGGGAAAGAGGGGATCATCATTAGTCCTGGAAGACTGTGTTGCGTGGTAAGTAAGCACAGATCCCTTTGGAAGGTCTCCAAAGTCGGTAGAGACAAGAGCAGCAGGCTGTTTTCTGTTCGCCTCCAGCAGCTTGAACATCTGACTCTTGCTGTTTATTTGACTCAAGTTGCGGTGTAGGCTTTCTGCAAATGCATCTGATGGAAGTGGGAGTGGCACAGGACAGTACAGGTTCGACATCACCCCTGCAGACGAGAGTTGCCTCTTTTGCGGAGGTGCGTCGGTAACCGGTGGTTTAAGCTTTGAGACACTCACAGAGCTCACCGTTCTTGGACTGACACCCAGGGCCCTCGATGGAACGTGCCAGGCTTGAGGCAGTGATGTCTTGCTCGTTGTTGGGGGGACAGATGTGTAGCCCATCTTGGCAAAGTGAGCCAGAGTGTAGAGCAGCCCAATGAGATGGTTGCACTGTACCAAGCCAGCTTTACAGTTGCACCGAGTCTCCCTTATAAATGGCTGCTCAAGTGACAGCTCCACCTGAAAAGATCATCAAACTTTAGACACTTGACACTTAAAAGTTGCTATTAACGAATATATATGTATATATATATATATATATATATATATATATACATACATATATATATATATATATATATATATACACACACACACACACACACACACACACACACACACACACACACACACACACACATACACTGAGTGTGCAGTGAACCTTCCTCAACCCTGGATACACTGCTCCAAGAACTGAGCAACTCTTATCTTATGAATGTTAATACTTAGCTTACCTTATCACTTACCTGATAGTTATACTGTCATTATACTATCATTGTCAACAAGCAATAGCAACATGCACCTAGCGCTGTCTGGCTTTGCTAATTTGAAACAAGATAATACTGTATTTGAGTAGATATCAATGAGGCTTATGTGATATTACATCAACTAGAGATAACATGTTAATGAGATAAAATCAACATGTTATTTTCAGTCAGACAGGGAAAGGTACATCGTTGATAAAACTCATAATGAACATTTAGCAAGCTGGTTTAAACTGTGGCACTGCTCTGCGAACTGAGCAGTTTGCCCACTTAGCACTATGATACCTGTATGTTGTACGGTGACTCATTTTTCCGCACCGAGGGAAAAGACCTAGCCCTCACAAATATGTGTGTTGGGCTCCTATTAACTGTCGATTAAATACATGTTAAGTTTTAAATAAAATCAAACATAGTACAGTCAACAACTCCATATCACAGCTAAGCTTACTACCCCTAGCTGCTACACGCTAGCAGAAACTGAGGTAAATTAGCTTCCATTCTTACCTTCAATGTCGTGGATAAAACCTTCGATCCAGTTACTGTATCCTTTAATTAACACCGCCCGGGGGATGTTGCAGTCGGTACTGGCCCACTGCTCCACATTTTGAATTGTTAATTCTGGCAAACAAGAAAGGTTGGTGGTCCACACTGGAGCTTCCATTGCTGGTGCTGCTGAATCTTCCATAGATCGTATGCGTCGGAGTCAAACTTCCGGGTTTGTGTACCCCTCAGCCTCGTTCGAGTTTCAAAATGGCCGCCAGGTGAATAAGGCGAATTGGCTACCAAAATGATACACATTGAACGTGAACGTGAATGCAAATATCATTCTGGAGAGTTCTAAACACATTCTAAAGTAAAATCATTATTAGCATGTAATTAACACAGATTATTTTTCAAAATGAGAAAGATTATTAAAATGTTTTAATACTAATACTACTACTAATAATAATAATAATAATAATAATAATAATAATAACAGGCAGGTCAGCGGGAGGTTGGCGCCCCAGCGCCCTCTATGGGCGAGCCGTGGCTGGAATGCGTGCCGTAATCAAAGGTAAAGGTAGTCCAACGAATATTAGAGTGTGTGACCTTTTTTCTGGCCGGGGCAGTGTATAAACACAAGTTGAAGTAAAAATGTTGAATAAATGTCCTTCAAGCCCCTGGGACACTGCATCTGAGGCACAGGAACAATGAAGGACATCCTTGCCAGCACAGACCCTCTGAAGAGTCATGAGGACATGGTGAAACCTGACCAGTCCTGAAGCCACCACACGATACGTTGTTGTCAGATGTATCCTGGTGCATACGTTTTTCAGTAGAGCACATCTAACTACACTAAACATTCCATCTGAATCCTAGCTAACGCCGCTAGCTTCAACATTATTAGCCAGTGATCTTACGTTGCCCACAATGAGAGGGGGGAGACACAGTTTATATCTCCTTCTCTCCATAAATCTGGACTCAGCTCTCCTCCTTTGTCTCCTCAGTTTACCATTAATCATCTGTGTCCTTCTCCAGATTTCAGTGGGAATAGCTGTTGTTCCTGGTCACCATGCTAGCCAGCTTTAGCGCAATTAGCTTCCCGGGTTTGAACAAGGCAGCTATTGGTTTTCCTGCTCAACAGTGGTGTGGATTAAATATATAATTTGGTTATTTATATGGTAAGTAATTTTATGCCAGCATTTCTTTTTTACATTTCTGCCCCTAATTGCAGCAACAGGTTGCCTTTTGCAGTTGTAGTAGGCCTACTTTAATATTATTTTCATACAAATTGCAAATAGACAGTGATTTATCGATATTGTGCGTTAGGAAAGTACAATTATGCATTCAACAGTTAAACACGTGTCTAGCCAGCTAAGCCGCAATAACCTTGGCCCTTTTTAACTTGGTAGTAGACTCCTGTAGTTGGCCTTCCTAAATATGAAAACAGTCAGGCAGAAGTTATTCCAAATATATATGCTGTAACAGTGACATTTCTCTTGAAATATTAAGAGAAAGGAGCTATATTAAGTGACAAAACCGAGTGCAAGATCTAGGAAAGTATTAATAATATTATATTAAGTTGTACTAGTATAAGTAGTAGTAATATGTTTATTGGGCCCAATTGAAATGTAAATCATGCAAATATAGCAATTACGAGAAAATACAAGGTATTTAGAGAAAACATCTAGCTTTACTAGCAAAGGGTATGGTTAGGGGCCAAGATACTGAATAAACAACTTAGTAAATCATCAAACAGCAGATCAATCAATATCATTCTGCTATTTAAAAAAAAATATCTCATCAAATGGAAAAAAAAAGAAGCAGTTCTAAAAGAGAAGATGTAAGGGCTGAATCCTCTGCTGCACTGTTGAATGGGTACTGCAACCAGTAATGTAGTCTGCATATAATTACCATTAATGTGGCTGGAGCCCTTTGACAGTGTGTATGTGTGTGCACAGACTCCAACAATTTGTGTGAATTTGTAATGCAACTGTGCGTGTGCGCATAAACACTGTGACGGTTAAAATCGGGTAATATGGGGTGATGTTAACTCACACAGTGCACGGTGGGGAGGGGGCAGAATCTAATTGAGAGGAGAAAGAGGCTGGAGCTGAGATGCTGCCAGTCTGCACGTAGGCCACCGGAGAGGGGGAGGGTATGCAGAGTGGTGAGGAGGGCTGGTGGTGGTGGTGGGGGGGGTGACCAGCCTGGGCTCCGGTTGGCAGAGATTTCATAGGCTGAAGTCTCACGTCGCTTTCTGGCACGCAGCGGTCTGAGCGGATCACGTCACAGGACGGGCATGAATGGTCATTGTGGGATATGATGAATGTGATCATTCTTGTCGTCTTCAATTTGAACCGAGGTGAATTTGAGCTGATGAGGAAAAGGGAGGGCGATGCGGAAAAAAGGTCCTTTCTGGTCAAGGAAGTTGGCGTCTCCGAATCACGTGTCACTTACGAGTGTATCCTGCACCCATCCAGGGAGGGATGCAAAGTCATGGTGTGTTATCGACTTCCGAAAACTCCTTTTAGTGCCAGTTTGCCAGGACTGCAACCAACGACAGCTTCTGAGCTCTATAAGAAATACCTGAGGGTTCAGAGTCCACAGTCCTGAGTTCAAGATATACCACACTGGGATGGCATGGCACCGCCCTGTCACCTCCAGCAGGGAGGGGCCAATCCATAAATAGTCACAGCTAGCATGATATTCAAGCCCACATCAATCAATCAATCAATCAGTCAATCAATCAATCAGTCAATCAGCCAATCAATCGGTCAATCAATCAATCAAAAAAAGTGTATTTATTCAGCCCAATATCAGACATTTGTCTCAGGGGACTTCACAGTTTGTACACCCTCTGTCTTTTGACCCTCACATCGGACAAGGAAAAACTTCCAAAAGAAACCCTATAGTTAATGGGGGAGAAAATGGAAGAAACCTTGGGTGAGCATTAGAGGGGGGATCCCTCTCCCAGGATGGATAGACGTGCAATATATTTTTTTGTGTAAATTAAAATGATAAAACATTTACACTACAGACGGTCCAAATGTTTGAAAAAGTCATGTGTCTGTATAACATATCGCCCACATTTGCATTGCTCCGGGCCACTTCAAAATCTCTCTACTCTCTACTCATTCGACTGAAGTTGGTCGCTTTTCTCCACACCCCCCCTCTCACAGACCCTGTCTGTGCAGCAATGTGTCATTTGAATATCAAAGAATGTGGCCAGACAATCTCAACTCATGTCCCTTGGCTTTACAAACAGTGATGTGTGACTGCTGGTACAGGAGCAGTTGGACGGACAATCGAAGCTTTGTCAGAGAGGAGGCGGAAAGAAACACAATGCACCTTAACAGACAGTTTTAGCCATTGTTGGTTGCTGATAGCTAGTTCCGTTTGGATCCAATTTGGGGCAAAATACCCAGCTGTGCTGTGATCTGATGTTAAAATGTGTCAAACTGTATCAAACCTTAAGTCGCAAATGCATCCGTTACAATTACTCGTTACGGATGTTAAAAATGTAATCATTAACTTAATAACACAAATGTAAAAGCAGCCTGACTACTTTCGTTTGGTTTTGGATTACCTCAATATCACATGCAGCTCTGGAAAAACTTAAGAGATCACTGCTGCATTTTCAGTGGTTTTATTATTTATAGGTTTGTCTTTGAGTGAAATGTTTTTTTGTTTTTTTTATTGTATTCTTTAAACTACTGACATTTTCTCTCTGTGTTGGAATTCAACATACACTGTAAGGGTTGCTATACATGTAGAGACAAAGATTTAAGAAACATTTGGAGTGGTCTCTTCATTTTTTCCAGAGCTGTTTAAGGCAATTAAATGAATGTGAAAAATATGTATCAATAAGATGTTATCTTAAGTGTATTGTATAAGACATTGTTACAATGTGACCTTAGAAAAGAAGAAACCAAGATTTAGGATCAAAAATATGTCATCTGCTCAAAGATTTTATTGATAGGAAAACCTGCCTTTCATTAAGCATATTCAGCAGGTCCTCAATTTTTAGGAATGTAACAGTAATCTGATTGCATCTTTTTTATGTAACTATAAGGGAATACAGTTACCTTTTACTAAATCCTGATTACGTAACCATGTGACCCTGCAGAGGATATTTGAAGTCGACTGGAATATGTCCTACAGTTGCAATTATGGCTCCTTCTCCACACAGTAGGGGCTCATAGCACCAGACAACAGGCTTGAAGATAAGCCCTAATATCCATGTCAAAAACTAGGAATAGATGGAATATCATGATACAGTAATGTTGTCCTTCTCCTCACCCTTTTCAGTGTCCATGTCACACCAAGCAGAGACAGGAGTTCTGAGAACACAAGGGATCTAAAGAAAGAGAAAGAGAAAATGAAATGACAGAAGTTCCAAAGGACAGACATAGAGGGACTGACCTGACATTTAAAGGACACCAACTACATTAAGAACATTATTAACTGCTGAGTATCAAGTAGCAGAAGAACGCCAGTTTGGCAGTCATCTGTCCTTGAGAGAGGAGGACAGTGTGCAGCAGACATCTGCAGCCACCCCCCCCCCCCCCCCCCCCCCCCCCCCCCGCTCTGCTACAGTCTGTACTCTTTCCCCTCAAAGAGAATGAATGATTTGCTTCCTTGATGTGGCAAAAGTATGAATAAAGCATCACAGATCTCAAGCAGTTGCTCAAATGCGAGACACAGAGGCCTGTTGTCACTGTTAGTAGTCCCTAGTTTTCCCATAGCTGATCACCCAGAATCTAAGGATATTTCTCACACATTTCATAGAAAGTGTTGGGACCTCAAGGCTGATGTATCTGATCCTCTTATAATGTCAATGATGCCATACATTTGTGGAAACAGAAGTGTTGCTGCTGTAGGCAGTCCAAGTATTTAATCTTTAACCTGACATTCTGTGATTGTATATTTCATTATATTTACAGACATAGAATCCTACACATACTTGGTCACTTTTTCAACACTCCATGCATAATTAAGCTTATTGTGCTTATTTTTCTGACATGGATATACTTCATCTGCACTACTTTTAGACTTGTCTAACAAAGTACCTGCACTATGTTACTCAAATTTAAACTGCTCTGTTTCATTTCACACTATTTTCTTTTATCCGTATTTTGTCTTGTGTCCTATTTATAATATGTAGGGACCTAAGGGACCTAAGATTTTCATTGCCATAACTACACTGTAGCTGTTGTGCATCTGAAAACCCTTGAACGTTGAACCTTGAAAAAACTACGCTCACAAACACAATGGAAATGTGTTGGAACGCGATCAAACATTGTGATAGACAATGTGGCAAAAACTGCGGTCAACAGAAAATGTTGTGTCCCTGACTCCCCCCTCTCTTTGTCCATGCAGAACCACAAGTGAGCAGGTAAATGCAATCAGGTAAGAAACACCACTAACTCTGCCCCAAGCACTAATAATAATAAGTGAGAAATACCACATAAACCAACACACAGAGAAGTTACGTATTGCTCCTACAAGAAGGTATTGTGCCCCCGGCCACCAAAAGAAATGTGTTAAACATCAACAGATCCACTGAGGACCCACACGTTGAAACACATTGTGACAGCAGCCACATTTTAGTCATTTTTTAATTTGTACTCTATGTACACCAGACAACATTTTCCTTTGAAGACCTGAAACAAAAAACATAATAAAAAGGAAATATCATCCAACTTCATTAGTGAGATCGTTAGAATCAAATGCTTATCAGAGCAAGGTCTACAACTGCACAGCCAAACACTCAAACACTGAAACATTTTAAACCGGGACCACAGCCAGCCTTACACCCACGCACCAGCCTCTCGTGAATAGAACCCATTAATGAAGTCATCAAAGGTAAACTTCCGATGACTAAATATTGGGGACAGCATAATTAGAGTTTTCTGTTAGTATCCTTATTAATTCTGACAATTGAGAAAAAAATGGTTGTTCCTCATATTAGTTGTGGGCATCGCTTTACACTCCAGCTGTACATATACGGCACATTGGTCAATGGCCCTCTAGTCCTTTATAGAGGGGTGCATGAATGAGCACTAAGTCAAGCCTTGTTTTTTTTTTGCTATGCTTGGCTATCTGGATAGGAAGCAGTTAGGAAACCGTTGTATGCCTGCCTTATGGTAACTGGTGTTTATCTAGTGATATGCTTACCTGGCTGCAAACACCATGAAGAATATCGTCCACATTAAGCGGGGTGATGCCTCTGAATTAGTACATTTTTGGAGAGTTTTTCTCCTTAGGATAGTGACCTCTCTGCTTAACATGAATAGGATGGATTTGGTTTTCCTGGAAATTCCCATCAGTTTGCACACAACTTGAGAAGCCTCTGTACTCGCTTAACCACATGTTTGACTTCAGGAATCAGGATAGGTGTTGAACTAAAAGGAGGGGTCAGGTTGGCAAGGTTTTTGCCCTGGATATCCAAAGGGTTGCTTCTCTTGGCTGTCAATTAGCTAGACTTTGACATATTCCACCATCCCATCCTCAGTAGTCTGTAGTGTCCCGCAAGAAGCTCACCCATCAGCAGCATTACTGGTTCTTTGGTGTCATTTATTTCTTCAGTGTCCTGAGACGGAAAAAAAACAAGTTATTCTGGTTATAATAAACCTGTACATGTTGGTTGTAAAACCTTTAAATGTTCTATACAGAAAGCATCCATTAAATATAAAGGGACAACTTGGTTTAGAAGGCAATTTTATGCAGAATCTCTATGGAAACAGCACAATCATCATCGTCATCACCCAGAATTAGGTGAATTTGTCCAGTATAAGACAGTTGTAATGCCATATCATAACAAAGTTATGATGAAATTCTTTGATCATTTATTCGACATGGAGTAACATGGACACCATGTATCCAGAAATGTTCCAGTTGCCCACCTACATGGCAGCTCCAAATGCTTTACATATTGACCTATTTACATTTTTACAACCTCTACTTACAACCTCTTGTGTCCCCTCCCCTCTGCTCTGTATAAACAGCCTGCAGTTCAGAACAGTTTCTCTTTTTGTTGGTCTCAGCAGGATTCATGGCTTCCCAGTTGCACCGGAGAGCGCATAATTTAATGCTTTTGCACGCTCTGCATGGTGCAAACTGTTTATTTTTGGCTGTGTTTTTTATATTATTTTGATGAAATATCACAATGTGGCACACATTTATTTGATTTGAACAGCCATATACACAAATGAACTGTGATGTCATGTAGTTGGACTCCAACAGAGAAATTTAAATGTGACCCTGGACATCTTTAAGTTTTGAAGGGAGTGTTTATCCATGGAAACCTTCACATTGTGGCCAATCCTTGCAGACCCTCCCACACACACAACTCGTTTACTCAGAATTACCAGGGATGGTATTACAGCTGTATCTATGGTTTCTGCATTCAAGACTTTTCTCCCTTATCCTCTTCATTAGGATATATAATATTTCCGGAGATTAACAATGTTGTGCAATAAAGAAGGTTGTCATAAAGAAATGCTGTCTGTCTTGCTAAATGAATTAAACATTATTGTTACAGAGTGGTGCAGTGATGACGTAATTTTGTAGGCCGACCCGGAAGTTAGCATTGCAAGCGCTACCTCGACAAAAAGCAATGGGATTTTTTGGTATATTGCAGAAAATGTGCTTTTTTGCGCTGCAAAACGTCTTCAGTTTGTGTTTACTACAGATATTCCAGGCTTTTAACCACAACCACATTGAATAAAACAGTGACTTAGAGAGGAGGGAACTGGAATTGGTGAAATGCTAAGTCATTACTGGCTTTTAGGATTCATTACTGCACCCCTCTATTGGTCAACAGATGTACATGCGTGTGACGTTACTGGTTTTATTTGAGGCCTTCTAGTCAGAGATCCATTCACACTGATTGACACGGGTCAAAAACATGAATGTGAAAAGGGGAACTTTCTAAGCAGGTTTTATTATGCATTTAGTAGCTTCTGTATTAAAAGTGGTATTGTATAAACTCTTGCTTGCTTATACGCTAGACCTCCATCAGGTGGACCGAGGGTTAGGGTTATGGCAATGACAGCCTGGATCAGTTCTCTCAATTCCTCCCAAGTTGGTACAATATTCTGCCTTTTTGGTTGAAGTTCTTACTGGCCTCCTCCACCAGCAAAAGTCAAGCCTGTGTGCAGAGGCAGCTGGTTTCCATCTTTATATAACATACCAGCAACACCAGTGAGGGGCCACAGCAGGATCCTGGAAGTGGTTTCCACATTTTCTTTGAGGACCATCCATGGGGAAGATTTCATTATCAGCATGTCATTTTCATGTTCAATTGATGGTTCTGTTCTGCCTAATTACAACTAATGTGAGAGAGAATTGAAACCAGATAAGCAATATTTCTCTTTCAGTTTCCTTTACTAACAATTGACTGTTAAACTGAGAATTGAAACTTTTTAAGTTTATGGTAGTTGCATTTATTAACATATAAAAAGTCATGCATTCATTATTCTCTTTCTTTACAGATTGCTTTCATTTGGTCTTCTCTCCTGAGGCTTAACCACCCTTTAAAACAACAGCATCTCCATGTAAGAGGATTAATGGGAATCAGGTGCTGCTTTCCCCTCAGGCTGCTCCTCCAACTCTCCACTGTGCAACCAATGCTGCCCCCACTTGGCACATTAATATTACTTATGGCAGTATACTTGTTAGAGGTCAAATTCTGCAACCTACTGCCTAAGCATGACCTTAGAATTAACCTTTGCAGATATGTACCATGTAACTAGTTTGTCGTGACCTAAAAACTACACACTAATGGTGCTATTGAGAAAAGCTGGATAACATGCTCACATATCCCAACTCACTTTTTTTTTGTGGCCAGATAAAGCACTAGGGGAATAAAAATGGGTGTATGTCCCTATTGACCTGTTACTGGTAAAGCTTTGTGAAACAGCTAAGCTAGTAAATTCACATCCAGGGAGGTTTCACTTTGAGCAGTCCTGTCTTTGCAGGGACACCCAGCACACTATGAGGTGCCTGACAGCCATAACTCATTGTGGGCCTCCCACTGATATTCTCCTTTTTCCCATACAGTTTTACTCTCACATACATGCATTCTACTTTTGCGTCTATTCGTCTTTGCATTTATTTTCGCTATCACTTCAACATGTGTTTTTACTTTCAGTTAGATATATTTTAAGTTCCACTCAGATGTATTCACTGACGTATCTTCATTCGTAGCAAACATTTTTATACTCACATTTATAAATGTTTTATATATCATTCTCAATTCAATATTTGATACGTCCTATAAAATCTAATTTCAGTCCCCAGTCTGATTCGAGTCATAGGCCTTTTTTTCTTGTCATGCTACCTCTCTTCGATTTTCAATCACTTTCATCTGTCATTTAGAGCAAAAATGTCATAATAACTCATCTTAAAAAACAACAACAGAATAACATACACATATATTGTCACTGTAGCATGCGGTGTGTTTACATGATATACAGTATGTATCTTTTCCATATGCTTGACAGTCAGTTACATATAGTCACTGTCAAACCAGAAACCACCTCTAAATATCAAAGAGGCCCTATAATGCTTTTTGGGGTTTTCCCTCTCCTGTAGTGTGTTATAGCTATGTGTACATTTGAATGGTCTGCAAAGGCTAAAATCCCTGTGTTCTCTCCAGAGGGAGTTTCTCTTCCACACACTCCCCCCCCTGCCTGAAACGCCTCCCTTCAACTCCTTTGTTTACTTCTGTTACAGTTACTATTACTATTACTGTAACAGTTGAGCTTCAATTGGCTACTGCTCCAACACATTGTACGTGATAGGCTAAGGGGCGGGACATCTTTATGCAGTTGCCCAATCAGAGCAGACTGTAGGAAAGCGGAGCTGCAGCACAGGCAGTATGAGAAAAAAAAGAGCTTTTTGAACATTAAAGAATGGAGTCATGACACATTAGAGACACATTATACTACTATGAAACAAAAAATGAGCATAATACTGTATTTGCTCTTTAAGAACTATTTTTTTCATGGTTCAGTCCGTAGATAATTAGCTTGGGAACCAGAGACCGAGACTAGACTACTTTGAGAGATGCCAGTTTGCCTCCTGGATCCTGTTAAAGTGCCCTTGAACAAGCATATGATTATTGAGTTATGGCCAAAATCATGTTTTGTGAGGTCACAGTGACCTTGACATTTGAACAACAAAATCGAATCAGTGACTCGTTTAGTCTGTGTCGATGTTTGTGTCGGATTGGCCTTCAATCAAATGGGATGCATAAAGACAAATAAGGTGAAGATAGACAGATAGAGTCTGGTTGTTCAGTAAAAAACAAGACCTGTTAACAAGCAGTCTACACTCACATACACTGTTGGCCATGCTACCTGGAGCAATTCAGAACAATGTATCTTGCTCAAGAAACAAGAGAGAGAGACAAGAGAGGAGATCCTGAATCTCCTGGAGAACAGAGATCCAGATCAAACATCTGGAATGAGGCAAAATAGCCATGGGAGAGAGAGGGGTCCCAGGACGACTGTTGGTCCAGAACAGAGAAGCATGAGTAAAAAGAGAGGAAAGGGAGGAGAAAAAAGGGAGAGATAGAAGGAAAAAATACACAGAGAACCCGAGGTTGTTTGGCAGGACACACAAACTTTGAGAAAGTTCTCATGGGCAGGACAAACATTGACTAGTGGAGGCTTATTATATTTCTTGAGATTCCAAATGGTCTGTAGACATGGATCCATTTTTGGTGATGGAAAACCAAAATGCAGCTTTTTGAGTTGAGTTGAATAGAGCTTTATCATGCAGTGGAAACACAGCTAACTATTCACTCAAATTCATCACTAAATTTGATGATCTTTTGCTAGAGACCTAAGTCACTGGGCTAAGTTAGTCACCAGGTACAGAGCACTTAGGCACAGGAACAAAGCAGGATGTCCCCCACAGAACAGGGACTGAAGATCCAGACTCAAGGTGAATACATGATGAAGACTCAGGCTAATAGTGAAGCTCTCTGTGCAATTGTGGCCCGAACAGTCCAGAAGCAATCAAAGGAAACATTGCCCGAACAGTCTAATGAAACTGTTATTGTCAGATATATCCTGGTGCAGCCATGTTTTAGTAAAGCACATTGCACTACACTCCAGACATTCTGCCGGACTCCTGGCTTATGCCGTTTGCTTGTTCATTTCATTAGCCATTGATCTTACGTTGCCCATGATGAGAGTGGGAAGAGGTGGCTTATATTTCCTTTCCTCCATACATTTTGACCCAGCTTTCACAAAGCCATTGTACCATCCACAATGCTAGCCGGGTTTAGCACGATTAGCTACTCAGTGGTGTAAACAAGTGGGCCATGGGGTTGCTGCTCAACAACACTGTTGTTGATGCAAACCAGCAGCACCTCAACAAAGAAAAACAAAACAAAATTGCTCTACAAAAAGTCGAGGGTCACAAATATTGAGAGGTGGGGGGGGGGGGGGGGACCTGGCTTGTATTTCCTTTTATCTATAAATCTGTACCCAGATCTCCTCCTTCGTCTTTTCAGTTTATCCTGCATCCTTTGTTTCCTTCTCCAGATTTCAGTGGAGATACCCGTTGTTCCTTCCGTCATGCTAGCCGGATTTAGCGTTATCAGCTGTCCCTGCTGTAATCAAGGCAGCCATGTGGTTGCTGCACAACATGCAATTAAAAAAAAAAAATCCTCCTTGACCTGCACGATGAATGCATTCGTATAGTATGCATATTTCTCAAATGGGCTGTTGTGTAGAATGAGTACCTTCACATTTTGTACCTTATGTACAGTTTGATGTTAATAACTTTATTGTTAAATAAAAAGTGAAATTCCAAACTGCTATTTGCAGCAGAGTATTTGTAAACTATGCTATTATTAACTAACTGGAGTATCTTATCGACAGCTGATGTTAGTTTACTGTTCCCTCAGATTGTCCTCTTACTTCCCTCACTAATCTGATCATTGGAGTCCACTCTACACAGCTCCTCCTGGCCTTTCTGTTTCCAGTCAGTGGCTGAACGAAGCACTGTATCCGTTATATAACACAGTGTGATGGAAATTTTTCCAATAATGTCAGACATGTAAGATCACACTTCGGAAAACTGCACTTAATTTCCCTTTTGGAGTTGCAGCGCATACTAAAAGGGATCAGAGCAGGATCTAGTCACAGAACATTTAGTTCAAATCAAGCAGCTTGGATTGGTTAAGACTTGCTCCTTACTTTCAAAAGTTCACAACCACTTATTTCTGTCCCATTTCATCTGTGTTGACGGGAAAATGTTTTGACATTATTGTAATATTTGTTTCATTTATTCATAACGTTAAGTTAAGGCCTCATTTTTCTGTGGGATTAAAAAGACCATCTTGCATGACAGATATACCGTATATTCTACACTGCCTGGCCAAAAAAAAGGTCACACACTCTAATATTCGTTGGACCGCCTTTAGCTTTGATTACGACATACATTCGCTGTGGCATCGTTTCCACAAGCTTCTGCAATGTCACAACATTTATTTCTGTCTTGCATTCATTTTTCACCAAGATCTTGTATTGATGACGGGAGATTAGGACCACTGCTCAAAGTCTTCTCCAGCACATCCCAAAGATTCTCAATCGGGTTCAGGTCTGGACTCTGTGGGGGCCAACCCATGTGTGAAAATGAGGTCTCATGCTCCCTGAACCACTCTTTCACAATTTGAGTCCGATGGATCCTGGCATTGTCATCTTGGAACATGCCCGTGCCATCAGGGAAGAAAAAATCCATTGATGGAATAACCTGGTCACTCAGTATATTCAGGTAGTCAGCTGACCTCATTCTTTGGGCACATAAGGTTGCTGAACCTAGACCAGACCAACTGCAGCAACCCCAGATCACAGCACTGCCCCCACAGGCTTGTGACCTTTTTTTTGGCCGGGCAGTGTATATTCCTGTACAGCATTTAGTATGTCAAAATCTCCCAACCTTTGGACTAGTTACAGAATATCTGACTTAATAATTGACTAAAATTATGATCATAGTGATTTGGAGTAAAATCCCATTTTTTCATAGAGATAAATGAAGCTGAAGTCTGGAAGAATACCTAACATTCATTCACTCCTCAGCTGCATCTAGTCAGCTGAAAACGGACGTAAGCTCTTAACCAATTACATTTTACAACAATCTCCAACAGCCAATCATTGCACTGTAGTCAAACTTTGAATCTGTTCTCCATTCTCTTGCAGTCAGCTGTGATTTCAGGCCTTAATGCTCAACCACTTCCACTTCCTGTCATCATATCCAGTGCCCAGTTCATGCTCATTAGAAGACCCCTCTTTATCAAATCCAGATCTTCAACATCACCACCCATATCTAGACCCTGGAGGGGTTTCCTATTGTACTTACCTCCCCTTTAAGATGTATGATATCCCGATTGGGCTCTAATCACCAAAGAGTATTCACATATCTATCATCTCATGCACATGTCAAACAATGTTTGAGATAACTCTCTCCTGATCGAACTATTCCTGTAAATTCAAGCCAGGGAAATACAAATCAAAAACAGAGAAATCTGTCACCAGTATTGTGTTGCGAAGATATTTTTAATACATTTAAATTTTAATCAATGCCTCAATTCACATTAGTCTAATTTCTGATGCAGTGTTAGAGTATATCAAAAGCTGTTGAATCATTGTTTTGACATTGGAATGGCCTACTGAGTCTACATCTAAATGTGTACACAAATGAAACAGTCATAAGGAAACTGTTGGTTCTTATTGGCTGCTCCAAACAACGATTGGGTAAATAACTGACTTTTAATTAAAGTCAACATTTCAGTTTTTTCAGTGTACAGCCATTTTGGCTTCATGCAAAACTGAGCAACTTTCATCTGAATGAACGGGACCCACATGTTGTTTGTAAATGAAAGTGTAAATCATAATGGCCTTCTTACACATAGCTAATCTCCCTCCCTTGATAATAAAAAGCGTAAGGTCATTTGTTACAGTCTGTTTCTTCAGAACAACAGTTTTTTCTCTGGAGAACAGCCTCAGATCTACACCTCCTTTGTTTTTGTCTTCGGTTGTTGTGCAACAGACATTATGCAATGTAATAGAAAGCACCAAATGGCATGAAGTGAAACCCAGCCTCCCTTAGATGTTTATGTGTTTTCCAATTTCCAGTAATTCTCCTAAATTGATTCTCTGAAGTGTTAGCCAACCACCACAGGCAACACACAGCATGTGTCAATTGTCCAAAACAGCTTCACAGCCATTTATTTTAAGTGCATCCATAATTTTGACGTTTTACCCAGACTGAAGGGTTATGTTGACCCACAGAGGAGCAAGTTACCCTTACATCTAATGGACTGTACTACATCAAATTGAAGAACACTAGAACAGTGGAAAATATGACAGCTTAGTCTCCTATAAATTGTGTTTTCATACAAAAAATATTGTGTATGGACAGAGTTTTAATTCAAAGATAGCTCCAACTGCTGGAGGTATTTATTTGAGTGGCCAAATATATAGTATGTTATCACTATGGAACTTATGTCGACAAATGAGCTTTCAACGTGTCAATAAAGGCAAATGAATTCAAAAAGAGACGTAACACTTTTATATTGTGTCAGCTGTAAATTAGCCCGTTTTTTTTTTTTTTATCCGTCAGGACGTTTACATATGTTATCTTCACGGTCAACTTTTATATTTTTAACTTTTTGTAGATATGTTTGATTTTCTATTTTGTAATTGTTTATTTTTTACTCTTTAGTTTCTGCATATGTGCAATGCCTTGTTTGTTATAATGCTGTAGGAAAACAATCCTAATTTGGGATCAATAAAGTATATCTTATCTTTATCTTATCTTATCACCGGCCCTTGACCCCAGATTCAGTTTCCTCTGCTGGTGTAGTCAGTCTTCCTCCTCCTAGAGAGAACTGCGCCAAAGGTGATGCAGTGGCCACTAACCAACCCCTTAGCCTGCAGTTTAGTGTCGTTCCAAGCCAACTAGTGGGGAGGAGGAATTATTAAATCCTTCAACAGCAAGTCTGCACCGGCCCTGACTTCACCAGCTGCACTATCTGACCGTGTGAAATATTGTTTGTTATGTTTCCTAATTTTTGCCACTATGGATTTAATCCAATAAACACACAGAGAATACCTGGACTATTTTCCTTTGACGTGACACCCCCCTGAGCAGCTCTACATCTCACTGCATTACTACACTAAATCAAAAGAAGCGGAAGAAGCCACTCTTTTAGTACATACAGTATATACACAGGACAAACACACATCTCAAATGCACAAGCAGATGCACTTTTTTATGGAGAGGTGTAACAGAGCAAAGAGGCTGCCAGGTTGTCTGGTACTATGGAGCAGATGGTTGTTTGGTGCCTTGCTCAAGGACAACTCAGCAGTGACCAGGAAGTGAACTGGCCCTTCAGTTTCCAAGCCTGGCAGACTGAGCTCCTGCCGCCCCATTCATGTTCCGTAAACAGAATTAATTAAGGGAATTAAAATGTTCTTGGGTGGGTCAGTATGTAACGGACACATGTTCTAGATTTAGCATTTTCAATGAAGTGTTGCAGCTGATTATTTTAGTGAGTGTCTTATCTCGCTCTCAGACTCTGACGTAGCTGCAGTGTGTGTTGCTGAGTGTCCCTGTGCCCCTCGTCTCTTTCCCAGGAACTCATCTGCGCCTTGACTTCATTACACTGCAGCCAGGGGACACTAACTCCATGTAGATCAGATGTGTGTACACAAGCAGCAAGCACATTTAAATATGCTATATATACATACATACATACATACATACATACATACATACATACATACATACATACATACATACATACATACATACATACATATGTAACCCGCTGCCTCTGGCGCGTCCGCTGCCAGACCCTCTTCACCTCCCCTGGACTCTGCGTTGTGTTTATTAATTGTTGTTTATTTGTCGAGGAGCGAGCGGAGGGAAGGAGACACCGGACACAGGAGTTCGGATTGTGGCTGAGACCTTTTTTTATTCTTCGTTCCACCAGACTTCATGGACACCTTCCAGAACACAGGCAGATACACTCTCAATAAATCTTCTTAAACAATAATCAACTTAAAAAAAAAACAACAACAACATATATCACAAAATAAAAAAATAAACATCACTGTTAAACCGCCAACACCAGACACACATTCCCGCCCTGCTCACACAGGCCCCAGTAGCATGCTAGCCACCCACTCACCACACGATTAAGACGTCAAACAGTCAAACACAATGTTAATAACAACAGCGGACTTTAGTCGGACATGTGACTGAACAATAAACGTGAGCAAACCAACAAAAAAAGGAATCGGTTCTAACATAACATTTGATAATGCGGGACGCTATGACCACGCTTACCTTCCAGAACACAGGCAGATACACTAAAAAAAACATGGCGTCCCTCCCGGAGCAAACCTCAGAAACTTGCGTTAACAGCGCCACAGTGCCACCCTGTGGCGCAAACAGGTCACTACCTTACATCCGCCCCTTCTTTAATTGATGGCGTCCCAGCCATCAGATGAAACCAAACATGTAAATATAAACAGAACAAAGACCACCCACTTAACGTGTGGCGCTCAAACAATGAAAAATTCATTAGAGGTAATACATGTGTGGTGAATAAATGATTGGGTTGTGTCATGACTGCGTATGTAACTACCACTCAGATACTCAGTACTACAACTGCTGTGTTACACGTGGCCTGCTGCTCGTCTTGCTTTAACCCTCTGCCACAACTTCCATCCTCTTCTGATCTTCTCCTGGTCACCCTCTGACTTTATGACTTGGGCCTCACAGCTTAGTTTCTGTGGGAGACGTCGATTCCTTGGTGGGTTTCTCCTAGGGAAACTGGGACCCTGAGGGGTGTTGTCACCAACTACAGCTCCACTTGTCTCCCCTCCACTCATTTGTCCTGCATCCATGTCCATGTTCTCTGTGCTTGTGTGCTCATCCTGTCTGTTTGTTCTCCCAGCTCGTGTTCTCCCCACATTTTCCTCTGCATCCTCCGTCATCCAGTCCTCAGCTGTATCCGACTCAGTGCCGGCCTCTCTCACATCCAAAGCCTCCTCTCCCACTGCTCCTCCGCCCTGCTCAACTGGGAGAAACATACATTGTGTCAGGAGGTTCTGGTGAATCACTCTTTCTGTCCCTCCATTCTCTGGTTGCACCACATACACAGGGATGCCAGGTTGCTTTTTCATCACAATGTATGGACGAGACTCCCACCTGTCTCCCAGTTTCTGCCGCCCCTCCACATGACATACTTTGACCAAAACTCTATCCCCTGGACTGAAGACTTGACTCTTTGCTTTTCTGTCATAGTACTTCTTCTGCTGCTCCTTAGCCTGCCGCGACATCTGGTTGGCCTGAGCGTAAGCCTGTGACAGACAGTCGTGGAGAGTTTGGACATAATCACTGTACCCACCTGGCTCATTCTTGGTGGGGAGCCCAAAAATCAGGTCAACTGGGAGTCTGGGATGTCTACCGAACATCAGGTAATGTGGTGTAAACCCAGTCGAGTCATGCCGTGTGCAGTTGTATGCATGTGTCATAGCATCCAAATGCTCATGCCAGCGGGGCTTCAAGTGAGGCTCTAACGTCCCCAGCATGTTTAACAGGGTCCTATTGAACCTTTCCGTGGTCCCGTTACCCTGGGGGTGGTATGGTGTGGTGTGTGTCTTAGTGATGCCAGTACACTTGCACAGCTCTTTCACAACAGCACTTTCAAAATTGCGCCCTTGGTCTGCATGCAATTTTGCTGGGAAGCCAAACCTGCAGAAATAGTTTCTCCATAGCACCTTAGCAACTGTGCGTGCTTTTTGATCTTTGGTGGGGTAGGCTTGTGCATAGCGGGAGAAGTGGTCTGTCACAATTAGCACATTTTCAATACCACCTTTGGATTTCTCCAGGGTCAAAAAGTCCACACAAACAAGCTCCATCGGTGTGCTACTGTGGATGCTGACCAGGGGAGCTCTGAGATTTGCAGTAGGAGTCTTTCTGAGACAGCATCTCTCACACTGTTCACACCACGCCTTGATTTCCTGGAACATTCTTGGCCAGTAAAATCTTTCTCTTATCATCTGCAATGTCCTCTCAAATCCCAAGTGCCCTGAGTCATCATGAAGAGCAGTCTTGACTGCTGTGCGGAGATTCTCTGGGAGCAGAAGCTGCTCCACTGCCCCTCTCTGACAGTCTTGAATGCAGCGGTACATGATTCCATCCTTTACCGTTAGCCTCCTCCACTCCTTTAAGAGAAGGCACACTTGCTCACCCCCTCCGACCCTCTCGCTGCGGCATGGTTTTTGGTTCCGGCTCCTGAAGTGCAAGACTGGGCCAATCACAGGGTCTCCCTTCTGCGCTGTGCGGATCTCCTGCCTTGTCATGGCAGGGAGTGACTCTGTCCCCACGTCCCCATAGGGCTCACTTGCTTCTGGGAGTTGGCTGGGTACAGGCTCTGTGGAGGCAGCAGCACCCTCACCTGGAGGGCTTTCTGGTTCTGGCATGGTTTGTGTCTCCCACTGCTCGCTGGTCACCCGCTGGGGGCAAGTTTGTAGGACCTGGGTTACTTCCTGAGTGGACAAACGAGAGAGAGCATCGGCATTTGAGTTACTCTGCCCCCGTCTGTATTGGATGTCGAAGTCGAATGCAGACAGCCGCGACACCCACCGCTGGCCCGTAGCATCCAGCTTCGCTGAGGTCATCACATACTTAAGGGGGTTGTTGTCTGTCTGAACAGAGAACTTGCGTCCGTAGAGATGGTCATAGAACTTATCTGTCACCGCCCACTTTAGAGCGAGGAACTCGAGTTTGTGTGCAGGATACCTCGTCTCTGCCGGGCTCAAACCTCTGCTGGCGTAGGCTATGACCCTCTCAGCTCCATCCTGCACCTGTGCCAAAACAGCGCCAAGCCCACCCCCAGAGGCGTCAGTCTGAAGGAGAAACGGCAGGCTGTAGTCTGGGTAGCCCAGTACGGGAGCAGTCATCAGCTTTCTTTTTAGGGACTGAAATGCCTCCTCACACTCATTAGTCCACAGGAAGGGTGGATTTGGGTTCCATGGTGGGGGCTTGTTGCAGGACCATGGGAGGATTTAATGTCTGAGGCCACAGCAGAGGTTGCCTCCAGCCTTAATGGGGAATCTGCATAGTCACTCCACATTTTGTCTCACTAGCTGGGGCTGAATCTGTATACTGCAAGGCTACCTCAGAATGTAAATGTTGTACGTGAGATTATTATGTCTTGTATGATAACGTGTCATGAAGTATGTGCAACACTATTATCAAATTTTAACACAACCTTGTACACAAACTTCTAAAATGTCAAGAATAGCAATTAACCACTAGCACTACCACTTCATAATATTGTTACTAAATGAAATTTCTTTCAAAGCATTTTTTTTTTTTTTTTTTTTTTACACAAAAATCACACACTTTAATGTCCCACTCAATGTTTGGAAGGATACGCTGGTGAAGGTGGACGTTCTTCCACTGCACTCTCCAGAAGCAGGCATGCAACAGTAAGCAACTGTCCCTTATGCCCAGCCGTATTCTTCACACAGTTTATCAGGAAGAGCTGAAACTGGGCACACCGTCCGCTCACTGATGAAGATGCAGCCCGGGCATCCAGCGTTGTTTGGGATGTAGGGCGCTGTCCGTTTCAGTTGCTCTCAGTCTTTGGTCTCGGAGCGTCACAATCCGGGTCACGGCACCAAAGATGTAACCCGCTGCCTCTGGCGCGTCCGCTGCCAGACCCTCTTCACCTCCCCTGGACTCTGCGTTGTGTTTATTAATTGTTGTTTATTTGTCGAGGAGCGAGCGGAGGGAAGGAGACACCGGACACAGGAGTTCGGATTGTGGCTGAGACCTTTTTTTATTCTTCGTTCCACCAGACTTCATGGACACCTTCCAGAACACAGGCAGATACACTCTCAATAAATCTTCTTAAACAATAATCAACTTAAAAAAAAAACAACAACAACATATATCACAAAATAAAAAAATAAACATCACTGTTAAACCGCCAACACCAGACACACATTCCCGCCCTGCTCACACAGGCCCCAGTAGCATGCTAGCCACCCACTCACCACACGATTAAGACGTCAAACAGTCAAACACAATGTTAATAACAACAGCGGACTTTAGTCGGACATGTGACTGAACAATAAACGTGAGCAAACCAACAAAAAAAGGAATCGGTTCTAACATAACATTTGATAATGCGGGACGCTATGACCACGCTTACCTTCCAGAACACAGGCAGATACACTAAAAAAAACATGGCGTCCCTCCCGGAGCAAACCTCAGAAACTTGCGTTAACAGCGCCACAGTGCCACCCTGTGGCGCAAACAGGTCACTACCTTACACATACATACATACATACATACATACATACATACACACACATACATTTATTTTATGTCTACCATAGTTGCATTTCAGTTTTTCATTTCATATCAGACGACTAGGCAAAGATTATTTTCTAACACGTCACATCAGATCTCATAAAGGAACCAGTTTATGTTTATATATATTTACTCACATTGCATGAATGAACTACCAACACTTGGTTTGGCCGGGGCTTTTCCACAGCTGTTATCCTCACTGTTTCCCCATTAATCCTCCTCATTCTACCAACATCTCACCAATACTGATTTTTGGGGAATGATACTACCTTCACAATCACTCGATATACGCTGATATTGAGTCTGAAAATTAACCAACTATGTTCTGTATAAATACTGTATGTAAAAAGCAAATTAAGTTGTTACTGTTGTATTTCTAGCCAATGCCAGTGGTTGTTTGGGTATGAATACAGGAAGTAAGAATATTATAAATACAGTTTGCACTGCCACTAAGTCAGAACTAAATAACCACAGAATATAGACACAAAGTAATAAACTATATCTGTTGTTGCAACAACCATGCAACAACTCAATAAAAGGTACAACAGGAGATAATAAAACGCCCCACATGATACCAAAACCTCCCACTTAGCTGCACTACAGACAGCTTCAGGCACAGCAGTGGAACACAGCACACTCCCCCCCTCTACTGGAGGCACTGCATCAACACCATCTGTCAGTGAAAAAATAAATAAATCACACAGCAATAATGTTTCAGCAATATGTATTTATGCAGCTTTTACCAGATATGGAAGAAGCACTCAGATTTGGTACTTACAGTAATAAAAAGTAGAAGTACCAGAGTATATACCTTGCCCAGTATGACATTTAAATTGCAAATGTAACCATTACAACAAAGATCATGAATGTATTCCCCTACCCTTTCACTACAACTGGGACGGCACATTTGAATTTTAGAGACTGTGTGTGGATTAGCCAGTCTGCCTGCACTTGTGTTAGGTGTTCTGCAGACTGTGCTTTCTGTGTGAAGAGAAAACACATTGAAAGATAAGAGGATGCATTACAAGTTGTGATCACTGCATCACTTCATTTGCATCATGGTATAATTATGTTTTGTTTTTTTTAGAGCCTCTCTGTAATTGCTGCTTATTGAACTCCACATTGTGCAATAAGAAAGCCAGATGATAATTCCTGACTAGTCAAACTATGATGTGCACACGCACATCTGGAGTTTACTAATGTTAAAAAACATTTAATATGCAATGCAAGGAGGAACCAAAAGCAACATATTGTGTTGTACTTATTTTATATCATTTTATCTTTGATGTTTGGGATTGAATATCGTTTTAATTGTTGTTGTTGTTGTTGTTGTTGTCGTCGTCGTTGTTGTTGTGTTATGCTGTTAATGAACATTTGTATTTAAAAAGGTGATAAACACTATTATTTACCAAATACAAATTTCCAAAACCACAAATTAACAAAAGTAGGTATATTGATTAAAATTATGAATTTACTTATAAACACATGATAAATGATATAGTACCGTAAACTACAAAGAATAAGAAAAATAAGGCTTAATATCAGAATTTGCAGTAACAAAAAATAAAATAAAGTTAAATAATAATTACAACAGTCAAAGATCACCGATCACATAATTGTGACAAATATGTTTAAAACATTTCGTTTTATGGATTGGTCATAGCACTTGGATTCATTTAATTATAATTATTTTTGCTATATTGATTTATATCAGCTATCACATGCAGAGCTGCCCGGCTGCCCGGCTGCTGCATTCAGGTTTATTATTAGAGTTTGAGAGTCATGGGACAGGCACGGGATTACTCCAGCAGATCACTTAGTCAACGTTGAATATTTAAATGGAATGTTAGCTTCTAGTGCAGACTACTTGTCTACACATCACAGAGGGGGAATCCGGAGAGGCACAAAACATGTCCTGTCAAAACTGTATGTTTCAAAGTATGCTAGAATGGCAGTTAAAACCCTTCAAGAAACTATTTTCCAGCAGTAAAATATAACGTGAGAGTTTACAACAATTTGTTACCTCACTGAGAACTTGTGTTAACCACCGTTGCTGCTGTCAGTGAACGCATCATCACAGCAACGTTGGATTATAGCTCGGTACGCGTGACGTCACAGGCTGGGTTCGCTAATTCTGATTTAGAAATATTAATCTGAGACATTTGGACAACAGACACTGCAAACGTCAGCTTCTCTGCCAAGTAAGACATTTACTGTAAATATCTTACATTTGTATTAGCAGGAATGTTTTAAAGCTGCTGTGTACAACACTAACATATCTAGGTTTAATTTGATGCACGTGACATATTGTTGTTACCGTTGAATGACGACTGTTGATATAATGTTTGTTTTATGCTAGAGTGAAATGCTTAGTTTACAGCAGTAGAGACGGTTAGTATGGTGTCATTAGGCTGTAGTCTGTATGGCTGTGTGCTTATTTTCGTTCCAGAATTATCTGGCACGATCCACGCGATGATTTGGGTTTGGCTCGCGCGCGCCTCTGTTATTCTTTATATAGCGGCAGCCTCTTTATTGTACACAGTGAGGAAGAGGAGAGCAGGTCCGCTCCTCCGTTACATGCTGTTTGTACTCCATCATGTTAGATTACACACTATATCACAATTACTCAATACCTTGGGAAGCCCACATATAGGCAATGGCGGAATAAATAGGCTACTTAGATATTATACTTAAGTAAGAGAAGCGATACTAACTTGATAAAATACTCTAAAGTAAAAACATAAATCCCTGGTTTACCATCACACACACAACAACACAGACTATGATACCACTGTGGTACAATATACTGTCATGTACTACTTAGTATTTAAATATTTACTATTTTTATTATACTTTATTATTTACTACTGTTTTGGCAACAACCTCATTATGTTCTATTTGTTTCACTTGTTTATAATGTTGTTACCTGTCTTTTGTACTTTGAATGTGTACTTATTACATTTGTTTTATTAATGTGTGCCTGCCACTTTAAAAAAAAAACAATCCGGTTTTATTTTGTCTTTATAGGGACTCTATAAAGACAAAATAAAATGTAAATGTGCCATCTCTCAGACAGATAAACACATTCTGATCTGATATTTTGCAAATAAAAAAGTAATGGGATCAAAAAATAGTTAAACTTCCAAAAGTAAAAGTACAAAAATGACGACCTATTTCAGAATCATTGTGATTATTGAGTGTGTATCACAGCTGACATTAAATGACAACTAAAACTATAAAGTTACTAGTAATTTAAGTCAAATAAATCAACTTAAATATAATATTGTCTTTCAAAATGTAGTGCAGTGGAAGTAAAAAGATAAAATGGTTCATCTCAAGTACCTCTGAATGGTACTTATTTACTTTACTTTATTTGTAATGTAGTTAAACTACTTTAATACATCGCATCCCTCATAATACCTTTGCATTCATGTTCTTCAAAGGCTCTGTAATTGTGAAGGATTTTAGATTAAAAGATAAACTCGAGGATGGAAGTTGGCATCAAATGTCATTTGTATTTAAGATTTAAAGTCAGAGTGACTAACTTTACGTACATACACACTATGTCATGCTATGTTATACCTTTCAGAGAAATCTGATATTGGTGAGACTACTTAACACTATAAGTAGTTTCAATACAAAAACTGAATTTCTCTGAAGTATAAATATATTCTGATGAGACGAAGTGTGCTTTATTCGCTCCCTGTGTGTGTGTTTAGCTCGTGTTTCTTGTCGGTGACAGTGAGACGTCAGGATGTCCTACATGAGCGCAGACAGCAGCTGGTCCCAGCCCAGGGACTTCAGCAGCCTCATCCACACATGCAGCTCCAACATCCAGAAGATCAGCCAGAACTGTGAGTACTTCCTGTCACACACAGCAGAAAACAACCTGTTCAATACCAGATCACTAGTCAACACATCAAATTCAAATGTAAAGGTTTTATTATAGAATGCACAAAAACTACAGTGTGGGAAAGGAAAGTCTCACTGTAAGACCAACACAGTGCAACATACAATATACTTAAGACACAAAGAAATAGGTAATAAAATAGTGTAATCAAAAGTATTGATACAGTGGTGCAAGTAAAATGCAGGATTAAGTATATGTAAAAAAAAGAATAAGATAAAAGAGAATGCAGATTAAAATGATGTACAGTAGAATATATTTACTTTAATGATATGAACAGATTTAGGGACTAACGGATCGCATGTGACAGGAATATCTAATCAGGATACAAAAACGCTGTATTCCGTTACATAAAAGATATCAGATTACTGTTACATTTATAACATTGGGGATTACTAGCAGGATTACAATGTTATTAACACCTAAAAAGAGCATATTATGTTGGTCAGATGTTATTTTAAACATAAATACAATAAATAGTTTGACAGGTAAATAGTACCCTTAAATTGTAACAGAATACATTTTGCAGTAACCCTCCCTTCCCTGTCTAATAAAATTGTCCCTTTTCTCCTCAGCTGGTCAGATGAAAAACCTCCTCAACCAACCGGGACAGAGACAGGAGAGCTCCGAGCTGAAGGAGAAGCTGTGAGTACTGACCTGGGACCAGCAGTGCCCTGGATAATATCTCAGAGAATAAGGATTTGAGCTGTATGTCATGTGTGTGTGTTCCCCTGCAGCCAACAGCTCCAGCACTACACCAACCAGCTGGCTAAAGAAACCAACAGACACCTGAAGGAACTGGGGGCACTGCCCCCCCCACTGTCTCCATCAGAACAGGTCAGCCCACACCAGTGACATGTGGTGAGGTCCATGGGTAAAGAGGCACTGGGTAGTATCAGAGCCACAGTTACACCCATATGAACCCCAAAGAGGAAGCTGGAATTCACCATTTGATTGGGAGGTTACACACTGACTTACCTAGTGGTGAGGTAACTGTGTGTCTCATATTAGACTTATTTAAAACACACACATAGGCCTGCAGGTCAGTATTCAATGACGTCTCCCTCTATTTGAAGCAGAGTCCTGGGAAATTGGTGATTTTGACTATAAAAACTGATAGGGATCAAACTGAAATTATCCATTAAAATACAATGTATAGTATTATTATTATCTTCTATTGTTTTACTTTATGTGACTTCTACTTTCATTGAAGTCTGACAGCGGCATCCCCTGACTGCATGTCTCTGTACCAACTCTTGAATAAACCATTAGCTTTGGATAGATCAACATATCGTTGTATGCTGAAGCATTTAAACTTCCTTAAGTCAGTGAAATCATAGGGAATGAATACCATGATATTCTTATTCCACGATCAGATCAGTCTTGATGTGTCATCAAAAACCCAGAGCTGGGGACAATAGAGAAAAGAGAAACTTAATATCACTGCATGTAGCCGATAGCATACTGATGATGAGAGTTTGCTCACAGTCCAGCCCAGAAAAATACTAAAGCGAAGAACTAAATCATTTCCCTTGTTGGATGCTGATGCCTTACATCTAAGGGCGTAACAAATTGCTCACCACCACTTTGTAACAAAAGCATGGTTTTTGGAAGGCCACTTTAACATTAAACATGCAGGACATACAATAACAAACTTACTGTGGGGTTCTAACTGAGACCATTACAGGACTGGAGTCTGCAGGGCCCAGCAGAGGGCGCTCAAATCAAAGCTAATACAAAATAATAACAATCTACTAAATATATTAAACAGAAATGCACTACTTTAACTGGAGAAATGCCTTGTAAACACAAATGAACATTTAAAATGGTGCCTTCCATTTAAAAGAATGTCGCATTTGTGGTGATTATGATTTATGTAGAGATGATAGAATAATCGTGTGCGTCCTTCTTGAATGTGGAGAGAATGATGCTTAATTTACTGACATACTCCAGGATGTGAAGTGGGAGTAGGCTGCATCAAAATCTCCGTCTTGCCTTCTTCTGTTAGAATTACAAACCAATGAATAAGAGTACCCTTTATTTATATTAAATAAGCAGCCAGTTCATTTTTGTTCACTAGTTGATCATTTCATTCACGAGTTACAGCATATTGGCTGAGAAACTGACATCTTTCAAATGCTGATTATGAATATAACAAAAGAAGAAGGTACACTTAACAATATTAAAGGTTTAGGATCCAGGGCCTGCTGTGGGATCTTTTGAGTGATCTCAGAGTTGATTTGTTTTTCCTGCATTATCTTTGATTTATCCTCTCTAATAAAAAAATAAAACACAATCCATGTTGCCTGTAGATGAAATATACTTTAAAATAATAACAGACCTTTGAGACGCTCAACACCTGCAAACAGCAGATTCAGGCATGTCATCACCAAAGCTTTTACAAAATGTTTTGGTGGAAAAAAACAGCAAAAAGCCAGAATGACAGACAGGTTGTTGCTGGCCAACTTTAGAATCTGCAGTAAAAAACTAAAATCTTGAAAATGTTATCAAACATGCAGGGCCTCAATACAAAATGAACTCCTACATCTGTGTTCCTGTTACAAGACTCTCAACAATATTCCTTTCTCTTTTTTTTTTCTCTCACAGAGGCAGCAGAAGCTTCAGAGGGAGCGTTTGATGAACGATTTCTCTGCAGCCCTCAACAACTTCCAGGTGGTTCAGCGGAGGGCAGCGGAGAGAGAGAAGGAGTCCGTGGCCAGAGCCCGGGCCGGGTCCAGAGTGCTGGTGAGGACCGGCTTACTGTGACACCACTTAAAGATTACTCTTAAACAAATAGCATTATATTAATAGGATATCAAAGTAATGCATGCTGATGTTCACAATCTGTTTTGTAACTGTCTACAGGGAGATGGAGGCAATGTGACTGACCAGCTGGTTACATATGAAGAGTAAGGGTTTCTAAATCTTTCACCTTCAGCTCATTCCACCCTCTATTTAGTTTTAAAACACAATTTTAGATTGAGAAAGCCACAGCAAGCCTGAAATACAGTATGCTGTACTTCTCTTCTTTGAGTCACTGCACACTGTTTCATCAGTACATGGCTATTGTTAAAGACAATAATGAAGTGAACACCTATGGGTGTGTGAGAACCCCAAAAAACTACATGACCCCTCGGTATTATCTGTACTCTCAAATATAAATGATTACACCAAGACATTTAAAGTTGCCAAGTACATTTTTGCTGAAAATAGTATCACCTTATAGTTAGCTTTTTTGTCGGCTGTATACTGGCCAATGAGTGAAAACAAAAGTCAATGCCTCCTTTTGGAACCAAGGCTCTTAAAGCAGCCTGTAATGAAGCTCTTGCTGGTAGGGAACAAAGACAACAATACAGGGTGTACAGTTAGGACACAGAAAAAGATTTCCTTTGAAAGTGTATTATTAACTGAATATAATTCATATGTAGATGCACAGGCACAAAATGTGAGTTTGGATCTAAAGAAAATTAACAAAAATCAGCAATAACCTACATTAAATCTAACTATTACAAGTGCAGCTACTTATACACGGATAAAGGATGCCCCTTTATATAAACTTGCTACTAAATACCATAAACCGCTTAGTAAACATATAACGTCACGGAAAAACAGAAACTACTTTATTTTAATAAGCTGCTAATGCTCAAAGACGCACTTATAAACAAACTGACACTAAAGTGTTCAACGGAAAGTGAATCTAAACAGCTAGCCAGCATCATTTGAATTTGAAGGGGGCGGACCCTAGCTACGGATTAGATGTCTCTGCTCAGGCTTCTTCACATTAGGTAAGCCTTTTGTACACACAACTACTTCACACGTCTATAAACACATGAATGATGAACGGTAAAAGGCAACAGGCAGAATATGTGTGATGGATCGACTTTTCCTCTCCCCATGTCGGTTGTTTTAAGGCAATCTGGGATGTGTAACATTCAAGTAGCCTCAGGGGAAGTCGGAGCAGTTTTACATTTAACTACATCAGCTCAAAGAATGTCACAAATTGCTACATCGCTGTGAAATAAAGTGTGTGTTCTTGCAGTGAAGATGAGTGGAGTGAGAGCCAGACTCAGACTGAGGAGCCCCCCATCACAGAGGAGGACCTGGAGATCATCAGGGAGAGAGAGACCAACATCAGACAGCTGGAGGTACAGTACAGCCCCCCTACCTCCCTCTCAGAAGGATGGACTGTGTAGCTCTGTCCCCCAGCTAACCCCTCCCCCTGTCCTCCCCAGGCCAACATCATGGACGTGAACCAGATCTTCAAGGACCTGGCTGTGATGATCCACGATCAGGGGGAGATGATCGGTGAGTCAGAAGACATTCAGAAAGTTGATGCTTTACACATGAGGTTTGGATGTGCTCATGTCCCCCCCCCTGTGTGTTGATAAACAGACACCATAGAGGCCCATGTGGAGAGTGCTGAGGTGCATGTAGACAGGGGGACCGTCCAGCTGCAGAAGGCTTCCTATTACAAGGTAAGAGTAATGGAAACCTGCATGAAAACACCATAATAACATAAACAGTAAAGCATGTATAAGAGAACAGGTTTTGTAAATTCTAGGTGAGAATCCAAAACAACAAGAAGTTGATGCTTCTTACAACTGGTGTCTGTCACAACCTCATATTCCTATAAACTGAGTTTTTTGGCACTTACGTAGCCTTACAATAAAGACAGATTGATAGTACTGAATATGGAACTATAGTAAAACTTATTTAAGAAGCCCAATTAGAACGGGGTCCAAGAGAGCGGTTGGCAGCTTAAAAGAAGAAATTGTTGAAGAGTAGTCGATGTCAGGTTTAACCGCGGTTTATTACGGTAACCACAAGTGAATTATTTTAAATTCTGAGATTAAAGTCAAGATTTTTCTCAGAATTCCAACTTTAATCTCTGAATTGTAAAATAAAAAAAGGCTCAAAAGTCTCAAATACCCTTAAGATGAGGCCCTAATCCTCTTCCTTAGTTCATAGAGTTCCTGTGGTAGAAGATAAATTGGTACTGCTTAAGGCCAGGAGGTTACTCATTTTGTCTATAATTATAATTGTATCATTAACGAAGCTGATCAATGAAGGAGTTGTCGTAATAGAGCTTTGGCTCTCTGTCAGGGCAAGAATCTGGAGTTTCCCGTGTCCTTCTTTGATAATGAGCTGATCTAAGAAAACATAGCATGACGGAAAGCCTTATTATATATTTTAATATTATATAACCAGAGTAAACACGTTTTTTTAATTTTCAGGTTTCTTCCTGTGATTTGTCCACAATAAGACCTATTACAGTAGTTGATTCATGCAGTGTATAATAATTAATAAACTGTAATATCAATTTCCGCTCCACTGTGTCCTGACTCTGACTCGATCCCTTGTTGTGTGCAGAGGAAGTCCCGTAAGAGGATGTGCATTCTGTCCATGGTGCTGTCGCTGGTGCTCATCATCTTCATCATCATCATCTGGCAGGCACTCAAATAAGAGGAGACGCACCTTCAGAGGACCTCCAGTGTGTGTGTGTGTGTGTGTGTGTGTGTGTGTGTGTGTGTATGACAGAGAGACAAAGAGTGTTTTATGTGTGTAAATGAGTTTAAAGATTCTAACACACTAACAGCTAACCGCGCCCCTTTATCCAGCCACAGTGTGTCTGACTGTGGCTGGATTTATAAATGTTTTTATGTTCTGGGTGTTTTTAGGCTAACAGCAAACCAAATCTGCCAATATGTTGTGGTATATTAAACTATTTTTATTTCTCTGTCTAAAATCGTCAAGTGTTCAGTGTTTTTGGGACACTAAAACTCCACTGAGACTACTATTATTTATACAGCCACTCTGTGTGTGTGTGTGTGTGTGTGTGTGTGTGTGTGTGTGTGTGTGTGTGTGTGTGTGTGTGTGTGTGTGTGTGTGTGTGTGTGTGTGTGTGTGTGTGTGTAATAAACACTACATTCCAACACATAAAAAGTACATTTCCTTCAGTGTAACCTTTGTCGCTACTGTAGGACGGTGTCAGATGCAATCTTTTTTACAGTATGTGACCCTGTGTTGTTTGAATATGAAGTTTGTTTGCAGTATAAGGAGTGTTTTCCCAATGCGAATGTAAAAGGAAATATCAAGTGTTTCGGTCTGTCCTGAGAAATTAGTTTGGTCCTCTGTATGTGCCCAGCTGAGAGAGAATATAAAACAGTTCAAGTGCTGCACATGTCATGTCTCATTTTGTCCACCAGAGGCACCAGCTGCCCTGATCTTAAAGAGGCCCTATTATACTTCGTGGGGTTTTCCTTTTCTGTAGTGTGTTATAGAGATGTTTGTTCATGTAAAGGGTCTGCAAAGGCTAAATAAAATACAAATAAACAGCAAAATGTACTTCAGTCCAAAATCAAAACATACTATATTTTATAATATAGCAATTATAATTGCTGATGCATTCATCAGTTTATCATTTTAATTTTGCAGCTGTTAAAGGATAAGATAACACTGGAGTCTGAAGACCTGCTGCACCCGCCCTTGCACGATGTCTTTCCCGCCCGTTCAACTGCAATGTCTTCTTATTAGGCATAACCATTTTGTCATTAAAATAAACTTGTTGACAACTCTCACACTACTGTATAATGAGATTTCTTTTTTTTTTCAAACACGTTTATCAAGGAGCAAAAACTAAATGATCAAAGAGAATACATAAATATATGCTGTGATTGATAAAATCAATGTTTGTTGCTTTTAATTATTAACTTAGTTATTATGGCAGCAATATGATGCTGCCCTGGATATCATACACTTTTAGAGAAATGCCAGTCCTTGTATTATATGTTTGCACAAGCAGTATTTCTATTTAAACTACAGATACTAGTCCTGGAACAGAGGCTGCTGTAACTTGTAACTATAAAAACAAAGAAGACATTCTTAGCGTAATTAAACATGTAATAATCATTTGTTTCTATCCTTGCAAGTCCTTCAACTTTAGTGGGTAGAGTGATCTACTCTCTGTACACACATTTAAATATGAATATTACTCTATGACTCAAAAGTGAGGTTTTTAGAGAAGCACAGATATTTATCTTGTACTTTAGGTCAGCTATGTAATTACCTGATGGAGTGATAATCAGCGCTGAATTGTACTTATACACACTAACATAAATGTATTTAATAAAAGTAACTTCTCTGACCAGAACCCAACAGGAAGCTGCTGTGTGTCCTGCTACTGAACTATTGAATCTTCCATCAGTGCTGGTGCTCTCAGAGGAACTCCAGATGTTTGAGTCGTAGGTGGCAGTGAAATGTCTGCATGACAACAACCACCAATAACAAGATGACAGAGTGTGGGATGTAATGAAGATAACATTGTGGTTGTCGTGGTGACACACCGTCTTACGGCGGTGAAGGAGCACTGAATGGTCCTCTACACCTCCCTGAAAGGTGCTCAGGTCTGAGCAGTGCACCCCCGCTGCCATGAATCAGCACTCCACACAGCATGAGTTCGCTTTCATTTTTATAAGACGAGCTGACACATCCATCAACAAGTTAGGGACTTCATTTAGTCGTATCATTCCTGAGCACGAGAATGTATTTGGTCTAAACTAAATTATTGGACAAATTGAGATAAAGAATAGAATTTATATGACATTGATTTAGAAGAACTTTAATCAGCAACTAAATATCCATGAAGCATCTGAGCAACCAGAGAATTTAAAGGTGTCCTATTGTGCTCTTGTGCTTTTCCCTTTCGTGTAGCGTGTTATTTAGTTTGTTGTGCATGTTAATGGTCTGCAAATGCTAAAATCCCAAATTCCCTCTAGAGGGAGTTTCCCTGGGTGGTACGACCCAGATTGGTTGACTGAAACATTTTTGATAGCAGACACTTTTTGTGACTCCTTTGGATCCCTCAATCTTCTGAACTTCATCAATTGATCAAGGCTGACACTTTTTAATCCGGGTTAGTTAAAATAAAAATTAATCTGTAATCCTGCTAGTACTCCTCAATTCATATAAATGTAACAGGAACTGTTTTTCTTTTGCTTAACTGTAAGGGAATACAGTTACTTGTTTTGTATGCTGATTACATAATGCTGTTACGTGTAATCTGTTACTCCCCAAACCTGAGTTTTATGTCTATTGGGTTTATGTTGTACGTGTGGATGTACGGCCGCTCTCACTGTACATGTGTGTGTTGTGTCATCTTTATGGTTTAAAGAGTAAATGTGACAGCCCAAATGTGAAGTTAGCCGTACCCTCCCGTCTCCCCCTGGACTTTGTAGAGAAAGTCTGTGTTCCTTGAGAGAATAGAAACCTCTTGGGTAACGGCGAAAAAAGGTCAGATAGAAATCTTCTGTCTCCTCTTCTCTAATTATGCGGGGGGATAAAGGGAGCCAATCTCCTTTTCAAATCCTCTTTTGTTGGGGGGGGCCTTACAAATCGTCTGTGCTCTTCTTTCATTTCCTGTTACAAAGACTTGAACGCACATCATTTGCATTGATCTGCATTGCTGATGTGCAGAGATCCAGCAATTGTGACAAAAATACTTCCCTCAATTTGCACTGTATGAGGAGAGGGAATGTCTTGATGGCGAGAAATGAAAATCAAATGGGCTCAGTTTCCCTCCGAGGTGCAGATTTCATTCTTCTTCATGGACCTTTGATGGGTTGGGTCAAATGAAGAATGGCTTTATGAAATAACCCTCACCTCAGATAAAAAGCAGCCTCTTTTGAGCTTTTTGCCTTTACCTCACTCTTCAAATTGATTTTAGGATAATGTCACATGCCTCTTACTCTCTGATTCCCACGCCTCAAGCCCACCTTAAGCACTCCTCCGCCGCCAGCTTTTTCACACTTTCTCTATAGCTCCCTATAAGTCACTGTTCCATCAACAAGGTACAACAGGAAGAGTTGGGAGGGTTACATAAAAAAAAGTATGTGTTAAAAAAGACATCTGAAACTGCAGAACTTTTATTTACTGATTGAAATGTATTGACCCATGTCGGCTACTTTAGGTATAGGTTCTGAGGTTCAATTTTTTGCTAGGAGGAGATTTTGGTAACTGGCTCTGAAATATTAATTAAATCACCTCTATTAGAAATAAGGAAATCAGGAAATCCACACTAAATGTAGATGGACTCATTCTAAGCTAACAAAAAACTAAATAATTATTACTTTCAGGTGATTATACGCATATGAAAATTCTGAATATTATCCCCTAAATCTTGTTCCTTTGACACAAGAGAATGAACAATTGATTAACTGTTACAGTTCTGGCAGTAATGGAGTCCTGGAAAAGAGTCAGTCTGGTTGTTGGAGCCAAAAAATGTATTTGGTCCTTGTTGATCGTTCATATTATATTATAATTTTTTTACAGTCACTTCCGGCAATTGTCACCTGGGTGTGGCTTAGGTTATTTAGTCCACCTGTGGTGTGCTGCCTGTGTGTGGAAAGAAAAAGAGGGTGATTGTTTGTAATTTTATTTATTAAACATTGTGAAACTTAACTTCAATATGGATTGCTTATTGAGAACTAGTCGAAAAAATGGGCCAAGGTTAACCTGTTCAGTGACATCTTTTATTGAAGTTTTGGTTGCTACACTGAGTTTCCTTTCAGTTTGTGTGAGCCCCTGTCCTATCAACAGAAAGCCCTGCAATGCCAGGAGCTGAGAAAAGAAAAGAGTCCCCCTCACTCAGCTAGTCCTGACATTATTTCAATCGGAGTCAACCAAATTATTAAACACCAGAAAAAAAACTGTATAACCAAACAAAAGCACAAAGCAAAATGCAGTGCTATCTGGCCCTAGAGAGACAGTACTGTGAGGCAGATTAGGCAGTAATAGGCAGATTACCTAAACACAGTGACCGTCAGTGAACACAGAATTATACCATGAACAAGTGCAGACTTACGTGAGCACAGATTTAAAAACAAACATCCTGAATTTGACCAAGCAAAAAAAAAAAAAGAAGCTTTTTCTTGAAGGGAACCATTGCTAAGTTACCTTCCAAAAAATAAAACACAACATCATCTCACCGCTCTGAGAAAAACATCCAAATAGCAACTCACCTCCAGTTTTGGAGGGAATGGCATCCGTCTTCCTGCTCAGTCTTTGCACACAACCGGAACACCAAACATTTCCCTCTCATTTTGAATACTAGGCCACCCCACTGGGAGCAGCTCATCTGATCTAGTGGGAGGAGCCAAGCACCCCATCCATCTATGATACCTTGTTTTTTTTTGGGTGGCACTGGCTCTGTCTGTAGGGGCTTGGACTGGGATCCAAAGGGTCAACAATTCACGTCCCGATTTGACCAAAGAAAAACACAGTGTTGAGAAAATAATTTCCCTGTAAGGGATAAATAAAGTATGTCTTCTTCTATAATTATTCTTTCATACTCACATCAGTGTTATTCTATTTAAATATTAAGTATAGCACATAAATGTTGTTCTTGAGGTTTGCCATTGTTATTATACATATGTATGTGGTGGAAAAAATGAGCGTAGAAAAGGCGTATACATAATAAGAAATAAAAAATATAGATATAGAAATGTGAACAGGAATGAAGTTAATGTAAAAACATAATGAGAAGTCATGAATACATATATATATATATATATATATATATATATATATATATGTATGGTTTCTGTAGCTGTAGTGGGCTGTACAGCATTCACACTAATTACACATATTTACAAATTGACTAAAACATGAATGAAAAAAGAATATGTTTAAAAGTCTAATGTCATGTTTTTTTTAATTCAACAGGTGAACCTATATGTTAATAAAATAGTGTGTGAGAGCTTAAACTGTGTGTATTGAACTAAAACAGAGCTCTGATTGTATTTCTGCTTTTTTAAACTATTGTGTGCTCATGTGTTTCAGTGTTGGTTTACAGGCTGCTGCCTGAATATGCTTTTTGAAAGGCAGGTTTTCCTATAAATAATAGCATGTTTGATCCTATAGTATATATCTTGGTTTCTTCTTTTCTAAGGTCACATTGTTCTGTTGTCTTACGTAATACAATTACTTAAAAATAGTATTGATATTGCTTTAATCTATTTGCATTGCATTTGATATTGAGGTAATCCAAACGTAACTGAAAGCAATCAGGTTACATTACTTTTTTATTTAGAAAAAAGGTAACTAGTGAAAGGATCCCTCCCAACCCTGTTCTACACACACTGATGGTTGTAATGTTGGAGATGAAACCTGAGACCTTCTGGCTGCAGCATGAAACCCTGCAACTGCCCGTCCCCCAACCTAGAGAGATCTATCCAGGGAGAGCTAAAAATAAGAGAGGACTGGCAGCCATGGCTCGGATTAATTATTGCTGTGTGTCTCTCAGGAGTGTGTTTTGGAGAATCTGGAGTGTGATTGGACACATCTGCTCCTAACAGTGAAAATATAAACATCATTCCTTATATGCGCACCAACATTACTGCTGCTTGGCCATTTGTCTTGTGTGGCTGTCAGGGTTGGGGAGGGTTACTTAAAAATGTATTCTGTTACAATGTCTAGTTACCTATGAGAATAATGTAGTCAGTGACCTAATCTGAGTATCAAAATATAAAAGTAATGTAACCTGATTACTATCCGTTACTTTTCGATTACATCATCATCAAATATAATGCAAGTAAATACAAGACAAAAGAAAAATCAATACTTAAGTGTATTATGTAAGAAAATAGATCAATGTAACCTTAGAACCTTAGAAAAACCTGCCTTTCATTAAGCAAATTCAGGAAGTAGACCAACAATGAAACAAATGAGCCCATACTACAGATTAACAAAAGCTCATGCACACTAATTTATAATTTGTGGGTCATCTGATTACATCTTTTTATGTAACTGTAAGGGAATAGTTACTTTTTTGTATCCTGATTACATTATCCTGTTACATGTAATCCATTACTCCCAAAACCTGGTGGCTATCTGATTTCTCTCAATTAAAAAGTAGGTATGCAGATTTAAAAAGACTGATGTTGGGTGGTGAAATGTAGGGAGATAAACCCCTTTGCTTGTTAAACATATATGCAGATACATATTCTCTCATCCTTACAAAAATAGCTCCAAAACTGGCAGCTGATGCCCCTCCTCTGCTTTCCTTTGTCATTACTCCTCATCCGAAAAACGGGGCCAGACCCCTTATGTCCGACTTGATGTGAAATACACATGGGATTCTCTGCTGCCCCAGATATATCACCCACACTCACTTTCTCCCAACCAGTAAACAGTAAGAGTCACCTTTAGCAGGCTCACTTTCATAACCCTTTATATGTCAGATTTATGAGAGGAAATAAGTTCACTCACACTGCAGCTTTAACACTTATTATTAATAATATTTTAATTGGTTTTTAGTTTAATTTCCCCCACACATCACAGTTCATATTCAGAATCAGGAGGACAGCTGGACCAAAGGGACCCCTGCGGTCATATTCACATCATATTTTATTACTGAGGCCAGCCATGGTCAAGCTACACAGTGAAACATACAAACCGGAAATACAATGTTTTGACTTTCAAAGTAAAAGTAAAATATTTTCATTGAGGTATAAAGATACTGCTGAACATCTTAATTTCTGGTGTGATCATAGAACCAGAATGGAACATAAATCATATGTTCTGATAGCCAAAGCCAACTAATTGACCAACTTACTTACAACAAGTTGGATACATATGCAATACACATACTGTTTGTTGCTAGTTTAGTAAAAGTATGTGTGTTGCCCAAACCCTAGAACATGAAATATACGTGTATATATATATATATATATATATATATATATATATATATATATATATATATATATATATATATATATATATATATATATAAGTCACTTTGCTTATGGGAACAATAATTTAGAAAATATCTTTCGTCAGTTTTCGGTATTCCATTTCAGAGACGTTTATATACGGCTCTGCTCCCATTTTTTTGCCCTTGTTGATGCTACTTCCGGTGTTATCTCAGTGCTCTTCACACAGTCAGGTGAACACTCGGGACATGTTGCGCGTGTTCCTACGCTCTCTGACTCTGCGAGCTCCTATGTGAGTCTGTGTGGAATGTTCTGGTAGTTTTCTTCACTTGACACGGACATGGAGCATCTGGACGTGGAGGCTCTGAACTTCACGGTGGAGGCTGTGACGGGGCAGCCTCTGTGTGAGGAGTGGCGGGAGTCCGCGGAGGGCTCCGTGTTCCACCTCGCCAACATCCTCCTCTTCCTTGGCTTCATGGGTGGCAGTGGTTTCTACGGCCTCCTCTACCTCTTCACCTTCCTCACTCTGGGCTTCTTCTGCTCCACCCTATGGGCCTGGGGGGACCCGTGTACCACGGACTCTTTCCTGTGGAGCTTTGCCCTGTTCGGGGTGTGTCTGGGACAGTTGCTGCATGTCTCCTACCGCCTGAGGAGCGTGTCCCTCAGTGAGGACTTCCAGGAGCTCTACAACTGCATGTTCAAGAAGCTGGGGGTGTCGCTCACACACTTCGGGAAGATAGTGACCTGCTGTGAGGGGGACATCCACACCTTAGAGAGGGACCAGTGCTTCGCCGTGGAGGGGAAGACCGCCATAGACAAGCTGTCAGTGCTGCTGTCCGGCAGGTGACCTGTGTTTACCTTCATCATCTCATATGAAGTCTGACAATGACTGTACTTAAAAGTTTTACTGGAGTTTGACATCTTGCACTGCAGGACATTATTTGCAGGTTTTGTTTAAGGCTAACCAGAGGTGGAAAAAGTACTTAAGTTAAGGTAGAAGTACTCAAGGAAATGTCCTGCAATCAAAATGTAGCTCAAGTAAAAGTAGAAAATGTTGGCATCAAAATAAACTTAAAGCAGCAAAAGTAGAAATACTGATTTTGCAGATTAGGGACAGTTCTTTCAAAGAGAGGCACATTTATCGCAGGACAAAACACATTGCCACACACTAAACAATAGCAGAGTCTTTGCTGCAACACTGTCACAAATGATGCTACCATAGACTCTTCATTTGGAGCTCTCCCCTAGAAACACAGGTGAAAAACATTAAAGCCATTAAAACCACCCTGTGTTTTATCCCAGGCAATACCGCATAGAATGTATTCTAATACTATATTTAAAGATACAAAGATTAGGAAGTGTTACTGTCATGCACAATAGCTGAATCATAGTTGTTGGCATGGAGTCTGAATTCTCTGGGTCCTCCGACAGAGCAGCATACTTTTAAGACAAACAAATAAATTGTGCAAATGACTCAATGGTGCAAGTTAAATATCAACTTTTTCTGTGTGTAAACAGTGTCACAGCTCTCTGTCAATCAGGTGTATTTGTCTTTTTAATATGTTAAATGCAATTAAACGTTTTACAGTGGAATTCAAAATGATATATTTCCCTATTTTCCATCAGACTGAGTCATTTTCTTACTTTGTTATATGCGCTAATGCTTCTGATTTTCCACTGGGGTCATTGGTGATGAGCAATGTTGTTTCTAATAATTGACATGTCCAATTCTGAGAGAAACACTTTTTTTATTTCATCATAAGAACATCTTTAAAATAAATGAACATTTGGTAGTTCTGATAAAGACCAAGTCTGTTTTAACATTCAACTGAAATGTGGTGAATAATATACATTTTGAATTTGATGGTTCTTTTAAGCTGAGTTCTTAGAACATTGGAAACTGTTTTAAAGGGATGGATATTTAAACATCACGAGGTATTATTTTTTTATCAGATGCTGTCAATATATCCGCTAACATTTACACAGTTTATGCCATCAGGAGCTATTAGCTGGTTGGTTCTGTTACAATTTAAAAAATGTATTAGTAACCTTATCTGAGTATCATAATATTAAGATAAGATAAAGAGGAACCTTCATTGATCCCCTCTGGAGAAATTCACTTCCCCCTCTGCTTATACATATTTTAATACACACACAGTACAAATATGTGCACACTTGCACATGCAATAGTAATGTAACCTGATTACTTTTCATTACTTTTGGATTACGTCAAAATGAAATGCAGTGCAAATAAATACGACAGAGAATAAATCATTTGTTACAGAAATACATTTTTTTAATTAGGAAGAATGCAACTAGCCGAAATGAAAACCATCAATACAATTCAAGCAGTTAAATCTAAAATGAATATACTGATCTTAAACATAAAAGAAATGCATTTTAACATTATTATCCTGCTAGTACCACACTTGTTTACAAATGCACCAGTAATCTGTTTAGACATTATGTAACTGTAAGGGGAGACAGTGGCCTTTTAAAAAGAATCCTGATTGTGTTATCCCATAATTTCCCATCCTGCAGTACAGGCTGGAGTACGAACACAGCAGTGTTGTGTGTATAGTTGTTGTGTTGACTTTCAATCCTGTTGCACTTTAAGCCCCACCCTGACTGTTTTCTTCTCATAATGTTTCCCACTGGAATGTGGATGAGTAATATGAACTGTGCATCCGTTCTCCTACAGAATCCGTGTGACGGTTAACGGGGAGTTCCTGCATTACATCTACCCCTTCCAGTTCCTGGATTCACCTGAGTGGGACTCTCTCCGACCTTCAGAGGAGGGGGTATTCCAGGTCAATTGAACACACGTGCATGTCTAAGGAATGTCACTGCAAAACATAAACTGTTATGCCTTTAACCCACATTTTATATTCACACACCTTTATGACACCATCAACTTAAACTAAATTACTCATTTGTTACATTTATGGCGTAAAGCATACTACACTGATTTAAGGAGAAGGCTTACACACCAAATTCTGTATTAACCTTGATCCCAATAAAGCTTAGTAAATAAAATTGTTCCTAGAAACAATTATAGTGTGTGTGCAAATTCTGATACATCTTTACCGTTGTTTTCTCCATCACAACTGCAAATTTGACATGTCATGGCAGGAAACGTGCAAGGTTAAATGAAAAGCATTTACGATAACAGCGTTGTATTTTCAGCGAGCCACGCCTGGCTCCTGGTGTTGTGAATGGTCACTGGATACTTCGCTGGGATACTTGCTCATATTATTAGAGACTCTCCCTTCATGAACACACTGGTATTCATTGAAAGGTTATTCTTATTTATTTTGGCCAATATCTATTATTTCTACTACTTTTTGCTCATGCATACAAACCAAAATGTCCTTTCCCCAAATGCTCAGACTTTGATTATTAACATTGTTATGTATTATAGAAGTAATGAGTCCTAAATCCTGATATGAGTTAGCATTTTAGCATTTGTGGTTCGCTCGTCTCGAAGTCAGCGGTTTTTCGAAGTGTTTTTGGTTAGACGCCTGAAGTAGGGTCAGTGGTTAACACGATTTCCTCGTGTTGTTCTACATCATAAAACACGTCAGTAAAAACCCCACTGGTGAATATCTAAAGCTTCTTAAAAAAGTCTGTTGATAACAAGCGATTAAACGAGACTAGTGAACATCATCACGGCAAACATTAGCTGCGTTAGCGTAGCGGTGGTGACGTGAAGTCGTGTGTTTTTTTTTTAGCTGTTTACATCGTTTGATTCTATTTACCAAGCCCCTGGGAAGTGTTGTAAGGTTGTAGCTGGTCAAACTGTGTTACTACAATTTGCGTGTCAGTCCGTGACGTCATTTGTGCCAAATCTCACTGACTTACATTGGGAAAGAGACGTCTGTAAATCAGCAAATAATTGTTTTGAACTAAATCTCCAACTGCCCAGTATGAAGAGGAAGTTGTAAAATGCACCAAAAGCTGAATCCATGTTCTCTCCAATTATTTGACTGAGCCGGGCCATGCTGATGTGGATTGGAGGCGGAGCATAAGCCCATCCTCCATGGGCCCAGATACGGGTACTTCTGCCCTTGAGAGAAATGAGCCTCTATGAAAGTTGGCACAGAGGCTTTTTTCCATCTTTAGTCCCTGGAAAGATTTTGTTAGTCACCCTGAAGACCAATTTCATTTTACACAAGTAAATACAATCAATAAAAACATGCAACATACAGTCTTGGAAATGTTAATAAAAGAAAACAGTGTTAAAACACACGCAGTGCAAGAGACAGGGGGTTCTGTGCAGAAGATTGTATCAGTGTTGACAGAGCTGATTCCTCACTAACCACGTTTTGAATTGGGATTTAATGAACTGATTGTAGTCTGGTGTCTGATTGTAGCTGGGATTGAGTTCCATGGCTGCGCAGCTTCAACAGAAAATGAGTGACTGAAATAATGTTCCTGAGTGGAATAATGCAATCTCCTCTCGCTGCACCTCTTGTTATCCTGTTTGCAGTGGTCCATACGATGATACATGTCTCAGAGGAGGTAAAGAAGACGATCATTTGCATGTATTAGTGTCAATATGTGGAGATTATCCTGCCAAACAAAACGTGCAATTATTTTAAACGTTTGCAACAATCTTATTTTCTGCAATATTCCAAAATCCAATGGAAATATTACATCGCTTTTTGTTGGAAACCTTTTGTGAGGGTAAGTCACAGCCATCCCAGCCATTGCTTAAACTATGGGCAAAACTACAAGATTAGACCCCCATTGTAAAAAGGTGGACTTCTCCTTTGACTGACACATGAATGGCAGCATGTTTCCTGTCAGCCTCATCTCTTTGTTATCCTTTACTCTTTGCCTCTCCCCAGGTGACGCTGCGTGCCGATAACCCCTGCAGATATGTGGCGTGGAGGAGGAAGAAACTCTATCTGCTCTTTGCCAAACATCGCTACATAGCTAAGATCTTTGCCCTGGTGGTGCGCAACGATATCACAGACAAGCTGTACTCTCTCAACGACAAGGCTTTCGACAACTCCGGGCACCGCTACGACCTGCGCTTACCCAGTTACTGTCACATGCCTGGGACCGAATTAGAAAAGGCAGATGTCTTCCTGCAAGTGCCGCTGCAGGGGCCAAGGACTGCCTAAACCCCCCCCCACACACACACACACACACACACACACACACACACACACACTCTCCTGCTGCACTATGTATATTCATTGTGTTTCCAGGTATATCATCTTTAATCTGCCCTCATTATTAGATCTCAACATAAAGTAGGTGGAGCTGGCTGTGTCAAAACACACAATGTGTCAGAGGATACTCTCAAGGGGGCTGCTGCTACGTGTAAGACTGGGGCCACGTATTCATGCAATAGAAAAAAGACCTGACAGGCCCATGACACATGCTATGTGACGTACGTTGTAATGAATCACCTATCTAGAGTTTTAAAGAGAAATTAAATAAGCAACATCTATAATTACAAAGTATCTGATGCCCTCTACTTGTTTTGTTTTACAGTTTACCAAACCTGGAGCAGTTATATCCTGCATATACATGGTACATTTGGCGGGAAAAGGGTTTTACACTATTAGAAGCTAGCTTGTCGTCGGAGAGTTTGAGGAAAACTTGGAACAAGTCTAGAACTGATCTATCTATACTGTCCACTCTGTTTTTTCAGTGGTCATATTTAAAATACATTAATAACAATTTGTGACTTGAAGAAGGGTTAATGCTAAAGTTGTTTCTTAATAAACAACAGTTTAATGAACCAGTCATTTTGGACAGGTGGTGCACACTGGCAGTACTTTATTCAGTTTTCAACTAGTCTAAAAGGAACAGCTGTAAAAGCCATTTGTTTGGCCAACAAATCCATCCAACAATTAAAACACCAATCATTTACTCCAATAAAATGAATTATTTGGTGAATGGCTCATTTATTATGGCTGCAAAAATCATCCAGATGTGATCCCTTCATTCAACTACCCAGCTACATCAGCTACTCCCCACTGTGTATCTAAAACATGCATACATTATACAGTATATCTAGCTGTTGCTTTCTGACCCTGTGCAATAAAAACTCCATGTCACACATGCACATACTATCATTTTGAGGTATATATGTATTACTTATATTAATGATGTGCATTTTACCGTGAACGTGTTGTTTAGTCAATCTGTCTGTAAAGCTGAATCAGCAATAGGATTTTCTTTTTTGTTTACACCAAGTGGAAAAGTTTCCAGGAATTGATGTGAACATATGTTCTGAGCACTTTTTAGATACTTCAATTCCTAAGTATTTTTACTGAAGAACTGTTTTATCGTGTTCCACACAAGAATGTGTAGGAAAGTGTGTGTGTGTGTGTGTGTGTGTGTGTGTAAAAAATGGCTAGTGCATTGATGTGCTTTGTTGTAAATGTATATTTGGTATGTCTAAAGAGCACCAGGTTGCTGTATAGTATGCTGTACAGTATATAGATGTGTAACAGTGACAGATTAAACTAATGGCTTTTGCTAATGTGACATTGTGCCATGTAAATAACTAATTGTGCTGAAAAAAATAAACAATACTTTATTTTATTTTGTGGAATTGTCTTATTTAAACACAAAAACCGTAACAACAAAGACCTACAATGACTCATCACGAAGCCATGTGTTACTTCTTATTTTGTTTCCTGGAAGGATGGGAGGTTTACTGTTTCATTTACATTTTTGGCTAGAGAAGCACTTTGTGTTGCCTCTGTATGAAAAGTGCTATATAAATAAAGTTTGATTTGGAGGGTAAGTTAATCAACAACATGTTGTGTGAGTGTGAGTGTGTGTGTTGTGTAACCCCCTCATACAACAATGTGAACGAAATAATACGGGCAAGGAATCAAATATGTATTTGACCACGTGGTTTCCTCTTGACAGCAGAAGGCTCAGTAAGTTTATCTTTTCAAATTAATATTGAATCAAATTGTGTTTTATTCATCATCCAATGTGTGTCCAAAGGGACTTCCATAATAAAACCTTTCTTAAAGATGAACATCTATTAAATATTATATATTACGCACAATAAGAAGACTTATTATGCAAAATCCACTTTTTCATGTCTTTTAAACATAAATATGTGTCTCCCCCTGTGTAAAGCGATCCGGGAAGTTTCAGGAACAAAGACCCTCTCTCTTTTTGTCCTGATATATAAAAAGCTGTCTGAAAATGAGCTGATCAGATTTTGCCAACTTTGTGATGTCACAATGTTTTTTCGGTTATGAAACCATTAGCCAATAACCAACCAAGGTTACACCTGCCCACCTTATCACCTGAATCTCTCCTCCATTGTGTTTTTTTTAAACCAATCATCTGTCAGAGGGGCGTGGCCAGCAGCAGCTCATTAGCATTTAAAGCTACACACACAGAATCAGCACTTTTGGAACAGGGCTGAAACAGAGGGGTTTATGGGATGCTGCAATGATCTGTTTGGTGTTTCAGCCAAGAGACATGTTCTGTATGTATCCGACACCTTTAATATATTGTTGAAAAACAGTATAATAGGGGACCATTTTGAAGTCTCCGTCCCAGTAACAGATCCAGGGTCGGTGTGCTCTGTCCCCCCCTGCTGGAGCTTTCAGCCCCTGCACATGCTCTGCTGTCGTCTTCCTGCCCATTTTAGTCTCTCCCTGTCAGCTGCGTGGAATGTGGACCCCCCGCCGCCCCGCCCCCCCCCCTCAGAGGGTCCAGCCTGCAGTCCCCTCACTGCTTCAGTCTCTCAGTGATCTTCCTCCTGCTCTGCTGATCGGTAAGTAACGCTTTCCTCTCTGTACTTTGAACAACAGTCAGAAAGTAGAAGCTGTGAGATATTCCTCTGAGAGCCTGGGTGTTTATCCCACTGCTATTTATAACACGAGAGCCCCGTCACATCAGCCGACAGGAACACAGCATCTGATACTCTCACATATACAGTGGGAGAATAGTATGTCGTCTACGTAGAGAAATAACAAACAAAATGGTAATATGTGAGCTCCTTCAGTTCGTCATTATGCAGTTTATTGTAGGAATATCTGGAGGAACACTGGGACATGGTGGAAAAAGTACCCAGATCATCTGCTAAAAGTACTAACACAGAATTAAAATACACCATAAAAAATAAAAGTCCTAGGTTAAAAATGAAGTATCAAAAGTAAAAGTACTAATGTGTTGTATTATTATAGAATGTTATATTATTCTGTTTAATCATTGAAAAACAGTTTTTTAATGTTGCAATTTGTCAATATGGAGCACATTAATGAAAATAATGAGTAAATTAGTAGTACATACAGTACATAACATAAACATGTATTTACGTGAAAGGCAACTATGAGTTTCAGATACTTTTAGTGCAGTAAAAGTATGTAGCAGAAAATGGAATTATACAAGTACGACAAAATTATACTTGTAAATGCATTACTTAAGTAAAAAGTACTTAGTTACATTCCACTACTGGGGACATGAACTCTTTCTTACCAAATATATGAGAGTTAAAGAAAATGTTTGAATGTCCTATGATTCCTTTTTTTAGGTTCATGTTCAGTAAAAAGCTTCAATATGATATCTTTAGACAGTTATAGAAAATATACAACGTATAAAAGCCATATTATCTCCTGGTTTGGAACAAAAGCTCCATAAGTATGTAAGACAAAAAGGCAATAATGATGGTGTGACTTTAAGGCCATTGGGTCAAGGAGGAATAAGTAGTGAGTCGTTCCCCCCACCCCCCCCCCACATTGGTATGCTGCAAAAAGAAGCATATCATTTTTTGGTGACGATTAAACTGAGGCTAAAAGGTTATTATTATTGGACATTCTTCGGGAGGAGTGAATGAAAGCTGCTGGAGGCCTAAAAGTAAACAGTTTGCTAACATGTTAAACATAACAGCTTTAAAGGTGATAATATTAGCGCTAAATGTGGAACATACCAGGAAGAACCCAGTGTTTTCAGATCTGTATTCATCCTCCTCTACCCACATTCTCTCCAACCTCGCCCTACTTTTCAAGGTGACCCCGTCGCAGGATGTCTTCCACCCCGGCGCTGCCCCCCCTCTTCACCACGTTTCCCTCCTTCCCCTCCGCCTCTCCAGGAGCTGCAGAGCTGAATGGCACCTCCTGCACAGAATGGGATCAGGCGCACCACCTCCTCTTCCACCTGGGGAGCCTGTCCCTGCTGCTGGCTCTGATCCTCCCCAGCACCATGAGCCTGCACATGATCCTGCTGCGCCTCCTGCTAATGACAGGTCTGCCCCCCCCCCCCCCCCCCGTCCCCATTCCTGTGCTGATAACACTGAAGCAGGGAACATTGGCTAATAATACATGTATTTCTAGTTAAAAGTGACCTAAATATTGACAAATCCTAACCACAACCCATTTACTCCATTAACATTCACTCTGCAACATTTAGCTTGTTGTATTGATTTTGACATGTCAAAATCAAATTCAGAATCTCACTGAAAAAGCTGAAACTTTGACTTTAATTAAATGTAATACGGCAACAAACTTCAAATAACTGTATTAGGTTAGTTGAAAGCAATTATATTAAGTTGACATAACAAATATTAGGTTCAACTTAATAGTATTGCTTTCAACTAACTAAATACACTAATATGAAGTTTGTTGACATATTACATTTACATAAAGTCTACGTTCAGCAGAATTAGATTCAGGTTTTTTGCCAAGTAGGTTAACACATAAGAGGAATTAGCCTTGGTGTATATACTGCATTCATAAACACAAAAGTCAAAGAAGACAATAATGTATACAATAACTTAAGAAAACTATTATAACATTAAAACATAGCCATATGTACATGACATATATATTAAACATGCATATACCCGTAAAAATAACATAGAATAATATAAAACATGTGCAGTATTGTTATGGACAGCCATTCAGATTCGGAAGGTAGCTTTATGTGAAATGTGCAAAATGTTGTTGTATTAATTCATCTGCATAGTACATTGGTCTTGCAACATTATCTTGCACTATTTTATTTCTACTCTGCACTAAAAAACTGAAACGCTGACTTTAATTAAATGTTTTTATGTCAACAGATTTCAGATAACTATTAGGTTAGTTGAAAGCAATAATATTAAGTTTAGATCAAATATATTAAGTTCAACTTAACCCGTTGAGGAGAGCTGAGGCAGTTTCTGTGCAGCGACAGATGGAGAGAATGGCGGATGGAAAAAGCACTTCCAACATGTTTATCTTCTGCTTGGAAGGAGAGAGGAGACAGGAAGCAGCTGTAAATATGGGACTTTTTTACAGTTCATTTATTTATACTGCCTTCTGGCACAAGCTAGTCTCAGAGGCTTTCACAGAGAAACAGAAAGAGGAAAAGTAAACTAACAGAGGAACAGTAGTTCAACGTGTAAGGTGAAATAAATAAAGGAATTGTAAAAGTTTGAGCCAAGTTATCTATTTTAAGACCATCTGTTTTTCATTTGCACTTTTTTCGGGTTCACACTCTTATTGACATGTTTCTCTTACTGTTTCTAACAACGAGAATTATAGCTTGAGCTTCAAAATTGTGGTTGGTTGTGATCCACGAACAGCATTCGGATTGCTATGTAAATTAGTTGCCTCTTTAGCCGACTATTCTGTGTATCGTTCTTTATATTTCTTTCTTTTTCTGTGCTGAATCCTGTATTTTCTCTCAGTGAATGGATATTAAACTAGACAGTAGTATTGAACTTTAATTTGAGAAGTAGTTGACATTCAGTTTCAAAATGTATCTTCACCTAAACCAAGTGTGCTCGGTGTCTCTGACCCGGCAGGATGTGCTCTCTTCATCTTGTGGGCCACTCTGTACCGCTGCAACCTGGATGTGATGGTGTGGAACGTGGTGTTTCTGCTCGTCAACTTCATGCACCTGTTCTTCCTCCTGTACAAGCGCCGGCCGGTGAGTTCTGCATCATCAATCACATGGCCCTACATTCAGGCCGTTTTCCCCAAATGGTTCAGGCTAACACTGGCTCAGGCAGGAAGTAGCATATCATCCTGTATTTGGTCCCGCTTTATGGTAATCAGATGCAGAACAAGTGCATGGTGCCACTGGGGGGTTAGTGTAAGTAAAGAGCCTCCAGCGAACTGAGAGAATCACCCTGTTCTGGATGTAGGACGGACCTGATCCACACACCATGGTGAACGTTTTTTGGTATTGCAGTTGTAAGTATTCTGGTTTATCTTTGTACTAGTTGTGACCAATAACATGTAAGGATGCTTTGGACACATGTTTGCCATACAGTCTCTGAGTCTGACTTTTTTTTTTGTTGTTGATGGTTATCTGCTGGATACAACGGAGACCAAAAATATTAGCCTCAGATATTGATAATGCCAGCAGTCATTGAGGTAGACACCTCCTCAACATGAATTTAAGTTTGCTTTTTATGCTAGCTTCTCATTAGAGAGCTGAGTAAAGGCCGTGTCTTTGTTTTGTCAGATCAAGATTGACCGGGAGCTTCGGTCCGTCTACAAGCGGATGTTTGAGCCGTTGCATGTGAAGGAGGCCCTGTTCCAGAGGCTCACAGGACAGTTCTGCACCATCCAGACTCTGAAGAAGGGCCAGGCCTACGCAGCCGAGGACAAGACCTCCGTGGACGAACGCCTCAGCATTCTCCTCAAGGGAAAGTACGTAATGTCTGTTTGTGTCTATATCATCAAGATTTCACACAACCCTAACCCTAATTCCACAAAATGGATTATAATTGAAAGAGTAAAATGTGCATGGGATCTCTTCTTTGTGAGCTTGACTGTATTGTTTATGTGGGACAGGATGAAGGTATCATACAGGAGCCACTTCCTGCACAACATCTATACGAATGCATTCATTGACTCTCCAGAGTTCAGGTCCACTGAGATGCACAGAGGAGAGAAGTTTCAGGTAAGAAACAAATCTTATGGATAAAGGAAAACCCTACACCTTGATGACTGCAATGGTGAAATTATGTTTCTACTGATTGGAGAGATCATACAATTGTAGTTTCAGATGTTTCTGTGTTTGATGAACAGGTGACCATCGTGGCAGAGGAGAACTGTAAGTACCTCTGTTGGTCCCGAGAGAGGCTTACCTTCTTCCTGGAGTCGGACACCTTCCTCAACGAGGTGTTCAGGTACCTCATCGGCAAAGACATCACCAACAAACTGTACTCTCTGAACGACCCCACACTCAGTGACAAGGTGGGTCCACTACAAAGTATACAGAAAACCGTTTTATAACATATCCAAACCATGATGACGATGACGATGGTGTTGTGTCCTAGGCAGTGAAGAAGATGGACCGTCAGCCCAGCCTGTGCTCTCAGCTGTCTATGATGCAGATGAGGAACAGTATGGCGAGCACCAGCGACACCGAAGATGTTCTTAACCAGATTCTACAAAGAGGTTCTGCAGGCTCATCACGTAAGTCACATTATCACACAACATGTTTTATTGTGTTTCCAGTTGACCATAACCTTGACCCTGTTACAGCAAACAAGTATTCAGTATTAAGAGAACTGGATAAGGTGTCGTAAGCAGGACTTGTTATTCCTATGAAAGCTGTTCAATGGTGCATGAAGCCAAAATGGACTGACTGGATGTACAAAAAATGCCTGGATCATGCTGGGACTTTTGGCCCATAGAGCATGCACACTCGAGTTTCCTTTAAGCCCCACCTCCAATCCGCTGGTCTTGGCCCAAATCAATGGAGAGGAAAACTATCTCTGGATTCAGCTTTAGAGTTTTTCACAACTTTAAGGCACTGTACATTTAAATTGGGTCTATTCAAGTTTTTGTACTGGCTAGTTGAGTCGCATAAAAAAAATAAAAAAGATCCAATGATTTACAAACATCTATTTCCCAATGTAAGACAATAGGAACAAGTATTTTTGGGCCCAACTGAGTTAACAATAAAAGAGGTGTATATTGTCACTGTGACATCACCCAATTGTTTGTGTGCCATATTGATGCCTTGAATTTAGCATTTTGGCAGAACATCTGGTTTTTTGGAACCAAAAGTGACCATATCTGGAAAAGAGGGTGGAGCTGGAGAGGAGCAAGAGATGCAAATTTAGCAGCTAACGTGTGCAGTACCTTGCTTAGCTAGGCCCTCCCATTAATTATGCTAACTGTGATATTCATTAGGACAAGCCCTAAAAGACGTTGGGAACCGAAACTCAGTTACATATTAGAACAAAATCCAAAATGAAAAAATAATAATAACTTCCTATTGATGAGGAGTTGGAGATTATTCACAGAAAGGCTAAAGCACAATCAGGGGTCGTGCATCTGGAAAAACATGGAAATTTATCAGGAAGATGTTCTCAAGCTCAGAATATCTTCACTCCTGCTGCTTTATTTTTCATTCTGTCCCTTTTGATTACCCAACCTTAATGGAAGAGCAATACTGCAGTGCTGAAGTCGCCCACTTAACTGAACCCAGTCTTTTTGCTGTCACTGGGAATTGACTTGAATGTAAATAATGAGATATTTTAAAGCATATTTGATTTGAGTGAAAGGAATATTTTTGATTTACAGGAGGGTAGAGTGTCTTGTTGTTAAAGCTGTCGGAATAAGCTTTTATATTGTGACAAGAACACGGTTTTGGAAAATACTGAATTGCAAGCTACTTCACATTGGCACAAGCTTTTGACAGCCTTTACCTCAAGAAGTCCACTTCCTCATTATGCAAACCGTGTTTGTTAAACCCAAGTGACATCAATTAATAATATTCCCCCAAAAAATATTTGTATGTGTAGTAGCCTGGAAACAGACGAAAACCACATGTATGTGTGTTACTCTTCAAAATGCTTTCTCGTCCTGAAGAGCAGCTTCTCTTTCTGCAGGGCTCTCAGAGTTCTGATGCAGTGACTGTCAGCGTTAATGGAAACACATCCACAGTACCTGTCCATCCACTCACCCTGTGCCGGGCTGTGTGTGTGTGTGTGTGTGTGTGTGTGTGTGTGTGTGTGTATGTGTGTTTGTGTACACTCACATTTGAAAATAATGTCCTTTGTGACATGTGACCACTTCTGTTGGTCATTGAGCCAGGATGAAATGTGTTTTCCATTTCTGAGTGCATATGAGCAAAAGGTGAAAAAGCTCTTATAGACAGTGAGCGATCACTTATGTGGAGCAAAATGCTTAGGATAGAATCATACTAACCTTGTTTAAAACATGTGCCTACAGTACTAAAGTAGCTTCCCACAGTGTTTCATTCTTTCTTATCGATAACATCAAAATAATTTCAATCAAGCTCAAAGTGCCTTTACAATATGGCATACAACACAAGAGTATGAGGTAAAATATGTAAGAGAACAATAAAAAAGATAACAATCCAAACATTTACTACAAATAAACCACAGATAAGTAAGGAAGACATATGACAAAAAAGGAAGAATTACAATCAAATATTGAAAACTGTAAAATAAATAAATAAAAGAATATAAAAAAGAACAAGAACAATAATAAAGACTAAAACACCATCGCTAATTAATAGCTAATCCTCCCAAAATGAGCTGTTGACTAAAAATGTTAGTATATGATCATTAAAAAAGGTTGGAGCATATTTTTAAACTGTCCATACAAGTCTGAAAAAAAGCGGTCCATATCATTACTTTATAATTATGCAATAGATACACAAATGTGAATTAGATGGGAATCTGCTTGAGGAAAAAAAAAAGAGAAAATCTTCCAGTTATAATTGTCAATTTATGCCAAATACAGACTCTCTAAAAGAGGTATATGAAAACACTTCATTGATTGAGTTCAAATTCATATTTTTTCCTTTTTAGAAAAATCTCCTGGCCTCAGGGCCTCCAAAAAGATGAAGCCCATAGAAGAAGGCATGGAGGATGACGTCTTCGAGCAATCTTCTCCCTCCGAGTCTCACCGTATGCCCAGCACCTCCACCACTGAGGAGGTGTAGCTGCATGAGGGGGGGCTTGTCACATTGTGTAGTGTAGGTCTGTTTATAACCTCACAACCAGGGCCTGGTCCTTATGGCCCGCATTATCAGCCATGCCACTATCCTGGGTAAAAGGATATCTGGCAGTCCATGTCGGTGAGAAAGGTCAAAGACATGTTCGTGATCACCTACCACTGACAAGTTTATTATAAACAGTGAAATATCTTGGTAAAAAAAACATTAAAAGGAAATGTTTATGTAAATTCTGAAACGATTAGGTAGAGGAATCAGATTTTTATTTGTATTTCTTTGAATCTACAATAATTGACAGTTGTGAATAGGTCGTAAAACAGACAGTGAACATATTGTCATATTATTGAGCTGCACTCACATGATACCTGGTAAAACGTTGTGTCTCTATGGAGAGAGCTCTGCTGGCCGACTACGCAGAAGCGCTACCCCCTTGTTGCTCACTGCTCGAAATTGTAGCAAACTGTTGCCTTCAAAGTGCAATTTATTTCAACTTAGACCTCTTTTACCGCTGACCTTCCTGCAAACCACCAATCAGATGACCCCGCTGCGGGTAACCATAGAAACAAATCTTAACTAGGTGGGATCTGCGCCCAACCTACGAGTTAGCAAAAGAGCAAATATTGTACCATGTGAATGCAGCTTTACAAAGTTGGTACGATGAATATGTCTCCCATCCAGCGGACACAAAGCAACATTACCACCCTGAAGAGATGTCTGTATGTAAAGATGAATGTAACTTTAGCTCTGGCTTTTGTCTCCACCAACTCCAGGGAAAAACATCTGGCTGCTGCTTTATATTCACCTGCTAAATGCTAACTGTCTGACTACGATGGTCAGCAGTAGCAGTGTAAAGTGTGTTTCGAGAGCTTTTTTTGTATTTCCAAAGAGGTTAATACTTTCATTTGTTTCTGTAAATCATAGGCATTGATGCAAGTCCATAATTATGTTTTTCATATTACAGCCACAACTTTTTCCTATATTTAAACACAAACTTATACTTTTCACAACTTTCACAACAGGATCTTTGTTAGTGAGGGTCATTGTGGGAAAAACTGTGAAAAAAAAGAGTGCACTGTGGGTGTTAAATATATATTTAGAGTGAAATGTCCTGACACTGCTTGCTATATATATACAATTTTTGGATGCTGTTATTATTGTAACTTTTGTAAAAATAAATGTTGTACTTAGTTCTTTGCTTTTCAGATTTATGACATGGGGGGCCCCCCTGTGGCCACAGTGAGCTACCTATACAAAGCTCAGCACAGTGGGCTGCTTATCCAGTGTGAAGGCACACATCATACATCATTTATCTCTAATTCAGCATTCAAAACACTTTTAAAAAATAATTTGGCCTAACTGTTGAGAAGCTATGCCCTATATTGCAGTTTCTTTAGTTCCACATACTTTTTAGATAACTATTTGTCAATATCTGGAAGGCAGACTGATCCCTCATAAATGATTTATATTACCTATAGATTAAGATATAAATAGATGAATCAGTAGCAGTTGTGAACAAGTATGATATAGTTTTAATGTAATTGGAGGTTATATAACGTTCTAAAACTGCCCTTTGCTAAGCAGAAGCAGTTACATTTATGCAAGTATATATTTTATGTATACATTGAATCAGATGACAACTTAATGATAATGTTGTCTTATCAGTAGGAATAACACCACTAACAAAGATCATATCTGTTTTGTATTTTGCAATTGCTTTGCAATTTTTTACAAATGATATAAGGCAACAACGAATTAGTTTGAATAGTTTTGAATTTTGAACATGCTTGTCTTTATTTGTTTGTGTATTTTTTTGTACATCATGTACTTTCTTTGTTGTTTTAAATTGTGCCGGGAAAAAAATGGCCTTGAACTTTCTTTAACATTTTTTAATTAATCAATCAGCAAAATGTGTCAATGTAATGATCCAAGTGATGATGCAGTCTGGAGGTAATTTCTTCCAACAGCCATCACTTCAGCACCCTACTGAATATTCCTTCCTTATATTTTAAATAAAGTCTAACGGATTCCAAAGGTTATCTGAAGCTACTGTGATGCTTCTGAGTTACACCCATCATGTTTCTGTCTTTGTAAAGGGCTGGGGTATAACAGAAGAAATAGTCCACTTAATTCTGTTTATTAGAACAGTTGTGCATCATGTCTGTGTTCTAGCTTGGATTGAATTATACATCTCCGAGAAAAAAGAACAACTTCTTGGACTGGGTGAAACAACACTAGAGCTGACGAAGAACAAATGAAAGCGAGGTGAGAGAAGGATTTGTTTTTGGCTTCAGCGGTGATGGTCTGTTCCTTGTTGGTGTCTGCCCGACCTCAGGGGCCTACAGACACCAGGTCAGATAGGCCAGCTCTGTCCTGAGGAGTCCTCTGGACACTGTGGAGGAGGTGGGGGACAGGAAAATGTTGGCCAAGCTGTCATCATTATTGGACAACATGTCCAGGAAGCCCTGTCCACACTTTCCAGCTCCTTCAGTTACATGCTGCCTCACCCACGGTGTCCCACCGAGAGATACCGCCGGTCCATCCTGCAGCGGTTAGAATTTAAAACCACCACGGCACACTACAGACTATTTGAATGTTGTGCAATATACACTCTGGCAGTCTACTTTTGTTATTCTGGTTGCTACTTCACTCAGCAAGAGTGCAATAATCACAGTTTTGTGCAAAATGTACATTATACAGCAATCTCAACTTCTTTATGTTCACTTAGTTTTAAAAATGCTGCTACTGATAATTGGCCTACAGTTGAGCAGATCATATCAAGGCAGATATTCTTGATCATTTACCTCCCCTTGGTGTTGCAAGGGTTTTGACCATCATTTAAAAACAAATATAAAAAGATTTTGATGGCCAATACAAATATTTTTAGCAAATTACCTGCAAAAATGCTCACTTTAATGCACCAAGCCTTGGAAACTACATCACCCACACCACATAGCGCGTAAACGTCATCACAACAGGAAGTGTCAGAGGCTGGGCAGTGAGGCTGTGCAGCAGAACAGTGTGGCAGGAGAGGAGAAGAGCAGTAAATCAGAGGTCTGAAAGGGAACTGTTCCCCTTCTGCCTGCGCCCATGGACGACGCCCAGGAACAACACCCCCCGAATAGGAAGACATAAATTTGACGGGCGAGGCTTTGTTCCCCCGGTTTCTCTCTCTGGATCGTTCACCTATAATGGAACGGGCGATGGAGCAGCTCAACGTACAGCTTAGCCGGCTGACCCGCTCCCTCCGCCGGGCCAGGACGGTGGAACTCCCGGAAGGTACAGGATGCTAACGGCTTTAGCTAGCACAGAGGAGCTGACAGGGTAAACAGAGAGACTGACAGGTGACAGCACCCTGCCTCTGTCTGTCGGTCTCTGAGTTCATTCTACAGACAGCAGGGAACATCACTGACATGTCTGTATCATATACTCTATAGGTCTGTATTCAGTGTATGACTATTGACTTTTACAGCCTACCATACAGCAGCTGCCACAAGGCTCAGTGTTTTGTTTTGACAGCACCGACTCATTTAAAATACACTTAAAACGTTGTGAAAAGTTACTGGAATGTTCTTAAATAAAAAATAAATAAAAAGAAGCACTAAGCCAACACAATGTCTTTTAGGTGTTTGCCAATAAATGATACACTTCATGTAACAGTAGTCTGGAATTTATGACTTTGGCATAATCTATTGTTATTATTTACTCTGTTATTAAAATAAAATTACAGACAGGTGTGATAGCGAAGGGTTGGGGGTTTGGTGTCTTGCTCAAAGATATTTTGGTCCACCCGGGGACTTGAACCAGTGTCCATTTGATTCTTAAGCCGCACACCTAGTCTCCAGTCTATTAATGGTGACTTATCATGACTGGTTTATTACTAAGATTTAGCAATATTTGACCTTCAATCACAAATATGAAATGGATAACCCAGGTGAGTTCAGTCTCATAACTCAGAAGGGGATCGTCTTGTTACATTTGTCCTGCTATGTCAAGTTCAATAGTCTCAAGGTCTATTCCTCCTCTGTTCCACCCTCCACAGACAATGAGACTGCAGTCTACACACTCATGCCGATGGTTATGGCTGACCAGCACAGGTAAGACAAAATGAGATTTGTATTAGCATCGACACACACTGATCTCCGAGCTAGAGGAAGAACGCATGTATCGTGGCATGCTTCGCCGCTTGTTCTCTTCCATATTAATGCTTCATTAAGTAGTCATTTACTCGTTCCTTCCTCTCTCCTAAAGGTCAGTGTCAGAGTTGTTGCTCAACTCCAAGTTTGATGTGAACTATGCTTTTGGACGAGTGAAGAGGAGTCTTCTACACATCGCTGCCAAGTAAGATATGCTCTCTCATTTTATAGGTAGTACACCCTTGAAGTATGCCAGTACCCTCCTTCCTGTCCAACAGATTAAACTAAATTGCAACAAGATCTAAATCTTTTTTTGTGGTGCAGCCAGTAGTTGTGAAAACACAGTAGTCCCTATGAGAGGTAGGAGAGCCAACGGTAGCTTACTGCTGATATTTTGCATATCGACTGAGCCGATGTAAAAACTAGTGTCTTCCTTGTGTTGTTTGTCTTTGAGAGACTTTTTGCAGTTGACATTTAGACTTGAAAATGTCCCAATCAGTGTTTTCTTTTTGTGCTTTGTGCATCATTAGGTTTTTGTGTAAAGATACGATTGGTTATGACTCATCATTAATAGTATAGCATGTAGGGTTGTCCTCGAGTTAGCATGTTTCAAGTCGCACCGTAGTCGTATTTATTTCTTTATCAGTTTTTCACTATTAATGTTTTCAGTTCTAAGGCTGAAAAGGAATGTTATTAGTAACATAACGTATCAAAAATATTAAATCAAGTGTAATTTGAAACTGTAATAATGAGCCTTTAAAATATAAATAGAATTCTACATGTGGTAAGCGCATTAGAGTCACAGTGCACGTACGAAGCGCTCCGCTTGTCAGCAGAAAAAACTGCAGGACAAATAATAAAAAAGGGAAGATTATAAATACACACCAAATGGCACCACTAAAAAATATGCGCTGTTACTTCTACACAAATATACTTTTGGAACAATTTGTTCTTTTAGAATAGAATTACTTTATTGATCCCAATTTGGGAATTTTTTTAAATGTAGTTACCATACAATAAAATAAAAAATATACACTTGTGACAAAAAATGTACAGAAAATATTAACAAAAACTAAATATAAAGCAGGATGTAAGATGTACAATAAGTGTGAGAGGTGTGCAATAGTAATAGAATACATATAGAATGTACAGTAAGTAATGGTTTAAGTCCAGTGGTCACAGAGAGGCTATGGAGCAGAGAGTTATCTTTCAGCCAGAGGTGAGTTGCTATACAGGGTTGTTGCAGTGGGCAGGAATGTTCTCCTGTATCTGGTTCAGGGTTTATATTGAAATACATCCATCTGTACACTGAACATTTAATTTAATTTTAAACGTTTTTATAAATACTGATGTGTCGGTATTGAGCGGGGGGAGGGATTCTGTGTGCATTCAAGTGTTTTCAGCTGCTCTCTCTCTCTCTCTCTCTCTCTCTCTCTCTCTCTCTCTCTCTCTCTCTCTCTCTCAGCTGTGGCTCAGTGGAGTGTCTGGTTCTGCTGCTGAAGAGAGGAGCCAACCCAAACTACCAGGACATCTCCGGCTGCACCCCCCTGCACCTCGCTGCTAGGAACGGGTAAGAAAACCATGCTACATTGCTACATGCTCCGTTTAAATGTTTGTGCTGTGATCAGTATTAATCAAGGTATTGTCACACTTAACTACCATACTCAAGTAAATGTACTTCATTACACTCCACCACTGAAACAGAGTGACTTTATGAAACTAACACTTCCCTCCACGCCTCCCTCAGACAGAAGAAGTGTATGGGAAAACTACTAGAATATAATGCTGATGTCAACATCTGCAACAACGAGGGTCTGACCGCTGTAAGTGTCCCCCGGCTGCAGCTCATATTGAATATCATTGTAATCCGCAATAGGCGAAGGGTTGTAGTGGTTTCAGGATAGTGACTGTCCATGTGACGCTGTGCTGCAGATCCACTGGCTGGCGGTGAACGGGAGGACGGAGCTTCTCCATGATCTGGTGCAGCACGTCACCAACGTGGACGTGGAGGACGCCATGGGGCAGACAGCTCTACACGTGGCCTGTCAGAACGGACACAAAACTGTGAGCCAATTAGAAACATCTCTTTAATTGTTACATACCAGTGTCACCATTCACTTTAGCTGCATGTGTTAAAGCGTTATTTATTAGGCTCTCAGGCCTTTGTGCTCTGTGGTGCGAGGGCATTAAGTGATGTGTTTAACTGGCAGTGTTGAGGCTTCACATCCCCTGTAAAGTCACTGTAGGAAAAACATTTCTATTTATTTATTTTTTCGTAATTGACTTTTATTGAACATTTTTGTAAAACATTGTCACAGCATAATGTACATAGCATCTTTACAGAATCACATAAATCAGTTCATAGTCCTTTTCTGCAATGCCGGCACAAATAACAGATGAAGCAAACCGAAAAAATAATATCAAAGTTTTAGTAATGATTTTAGTAAGGATTATACTGCAGATATACAATATTTTAACTTTGTATTTCAAAAGCTGTGCTGTGGATACTTGGATCTGAAAGCACAATCCAAAGAGACAGTATTTGGATGGATCTACTGTCCAAACATGTGAAAATATACTAGACTCCCTGATAACCTTCTCTTTGATCATTCATCTATTACAAATTAGGAATGTAGATGGCAAAATAGTTTCTGTAAAATCTTTAAAATGATTATTAAAAACATGGTGTTTTTGACCTCCGTTTGTTTCATCTTATTACCCAGTATGTTTCCAGTATGATGAGTGTGTGTTGTGTCCGATAGACGGTGTTGTGTCTTCTGGACAGTGGAGCCGACATCAACCGCCCCAACGTCTCCGGAGCCACGCCTCTTTACTTCGCCTGCAGGTGAAGTCATCCGCCACTTCACTTTTAGACCTATAATGACCGTCTCGATACATATTATCCAGCAACACTATATTGATTATATTATTTCCAATAGGAAAAAGCAGTCTGTTCCAGTAGTAATGGATGGAACATCATTTAAAACAACAGCAACACAAGTGTATTTCCATTAACCTGTCTTTAAACACTGCCAGTAATGTGTTTTTATTTCTTACTCCATCTTATCTTCACTGTTCAGGAGCAGATATACATTGACGCCTGAACATTACAATACTGTCAAACACTTTTAGAGAAAGACTTGGCTTTCACTTGATTTAATTCACATGTCACAATACATTATAAACTAAAGAACTGGTGCTAGTCCAACATTGTCCTGGAAGACTTCAATGTCACACACACATTGGAAAGGTTCCTGTCAAATGTTATCGGTCTATGGAATTGAGCTTACAAAATGACAGTTAGGCTATAAAAGAGTGATATCATTGCATGTAGATTTATAATATGTTCTGTTGGTTGCTGCTACACCCCCCTTCCACTATACTTAATGAATGTATGTGAAGGTGGTGTTAAGTGCATCACTTTGATCCAAAGTACAGTCAGGCCAGTCTTCTTTTTCACACAAGGTTTTGCAGGATCTTTTTCATAGAAATGCGTCATAAGGTGTCTATGTATTTTTTTAATTGAACTGATTTATAGGATAGGACTGAGAGGACACAGTGGCAGTTTGGAAGTTTGGCAATTATAAGTTTCTGTCTGCATTTGTCTGGCAATTGTAAAGTAACAGTTTCCCATACATAGCTATAGCTATTTTAACTCTAATTAACTACAATAAATGGAAGAAAAGTTAGGCCTCTAAAACTAAACCCTAACAGTCACTCTGCATATGTGTTACGTCTTAAATGTAGCCAACGCAATATGTCAGACTTCAGCAGATTTTCCAGTAAATAATCTTCGATTTACTGGATAACAGAAACAATGATTGTATTTTTACCTGTCAAAAGATATTCTTAAATATCTTAAATGGTTAGTTTTGTATATCAGTGCCAGTGCTTGACACCATTACTGTGTTTTTCTTTAGCCATGGCCAGAGAGACACGGCGCAGATCCTGCTCTCTCGATCAGCCAAATACCTCGCAGACAAGAATGGAGTCACTCCTCTGGATCTCTGTGTGCAGGTGAGGGCACCACCTTATACATATTCATGCATTTTACACTCTTCCCTGTTACCGTTGTGTTCTTCCAGTCATGCACTTACTGTCCCCCTTTGTGTGTGTTCAGGGTGGATATGGGGAGACCTGTGAGATCCTCATCCAGCACCACGGCAGACTCTTCCAGACCCTCATACAGATGACACAAAATGAGGAAATGAAAGAGAACATGGTTAGCCAAGCTTTTACTGTTCTTTCATTGATAAGCCCCTCTATAAACATGTATTGTAGTGTGTGTGTGTACTGTATGTGTATCTGTTCTTGTGAGAACCAATGGTTTAAAAACAACCTGTTTTGGGAGGACATTTTGGGTGGTCCTCACAAAATAATTCTGCTATGGCCTCCCATTCTTAATGCTGTTTCATTTTCAGCCAAAGTCCTCATAAAAATAGTTATTATGGAACTTGGTATTGGAACTTTGTGTGTGTGTGTGTGTGTGTGTGTGTGTGTGTGTGTGTGTGTGTGTGTGTGTGTGTGTGTGTGTGTGTGTGTGTGTGTGTGTGTGTGTGTGTGTGTGTGTGTGTGTGTGTGTGTGTGTGTGTGTGTGTGTGTGTGTGTGTGTGTGTGTGTGTGTATTTGTGTAGCTCCGGCAGGTTCTGGAGCATGTCTCTCAGCAGAGTGACAGTCATTACCAGAGGATTCTGATCAGTCTTGCTGAAGTGGCTACCACCAATGGACATAAGCTCCTTAGGTATAATCGGACATATTTGATTCACTTATTTGTTTTAGTTTTTCTTTGGTTGCTTATGTATTGTTCTCAGTTAACTTAATGTTGTATTTCTTCAATCCATACATAAACAGAAATGTAAAAACAGCAATCTGTGGTTCTCATCAATTTAATCCATATTGCTTGTGATGTAAATACAGATTTAACCCACTACAGATTATTGAACAGTTTTATGTATTCTCTCTGTTCTAACTGATATCTTAATTCTTTAGTTTGGTAAGACAATTACATACTCTATGACCAACATACAATCATGCCTCCCTGCATTGTACTTGTTTTATCTGTGTCAGTGTGCTTGGTTTTGTGTATCTGCATTCAAATGAAGCTCCTCTTCCCTCTCTCCACCCTTCAGCCTGTCCAGCAGTTATGAGGCTCAGATGAAGAGTCTGCTGAGAATCGTTCGTATTTTCTGCCATGTGTTCCTCCTGGGGCCTTCATCACCCAACAATGGCAATGATATGGGCTACAACGGCAACAAGACCCCTCGCAGCCAGGTGTTTAAGGTGAGTGGAGCTGTATGCGAATGTTACCAATCTGAATGGGCTGTGAAAGCACAATGCAGGAGCTGGGATTGAAGTCATATGCTCTGTGCTCTTGCAAAAGTGTGAGAATAAAACAAAAAAAATATAAATATATATATATATCATAATCTGAAGATATATGTTATAATAGACTAATGTAGTGCAATGTTTAAATCTGCAGCATACATCATTTATTTTAATTTTTATTATGGTTAACTTTTGATACAAAAGATACAATGCAAGTACAATATTTTTACAATTTCAAAAAATAATCTTTTTGATTTCTTCCTGTTTGCACTGTGGAATGTATTGCTATCTAACTGACTTGCTCATTTATCTTATCTTTATGAAAACGTGACCTTTAAGAAACGTGACCATTATCAAAATGTTTATTTATTTTATTATTTACTTTTTTTTACTCAAATATTAATATTTAGTATCTGCCAACCTATACTCCAGCTTTTAGAATTAATATTAAACAAAAAAGGCTGTCAGAGTAAGCAAAGAACCGAGCTAAAAGACTCCAAACGGTGCTGATAATGCATTGTGGGTTTGTTTCTAAAGTGCTGGAAGTCATTTGCCTATGCTGATATTAATGCATTAATTACAGCAGCTTTAAAGCATGAATGAGTGGGGTTTGAAAATGCTTTACTTTGGCAAGTCCTGGTGGCAGTATCACAATCAATGGCAAATAATCGTACTGACCTGACTGTATCCTCTGAACTGAAGCAGCACCATGAATTGACTCCGTTGGTTGCAGATGATTGCGAGGCAGATGGAGGTGGAGACCGTACAAAAAGATGAATGTTCCTGGACAGGTTCTGCTTTCTTTGATGTGAGCCATGGATATTTTCATCTTTTGCAATTAATCACAAACCTCTACATGTCAATGACATTGACATGTTGACATTTGGGAAGTATGATCTCTGGAACCCTGTATTCCCTTAATCCTACTCTCTATGGTTCTTCAGCTGGGTTTACCTTCCATCTGTCCCTGAGTGAACATCTGACGGATGATTTAATCTAATATATAATAACCTGTTTGAACATGTTTGGCCCTGTTGCATGTTGGTGGGTTTGAACAGGTGGGGCAATATGGTTCAAATGCTCTTTCATGCATTGCATTATTGAGTATGTTTGCATGATTGACACACTTGATATCTTGTTATCTATATATTTATATCAGAACATACATCCATTAAAGTGTTTCTAATCTTGTAAATGTAATTTAGTTCTGCTCAAAGATTTCACACACTGCCTACACTAACATGACACAACAGAAAGATTAAAGGGGCCCTATTATGCTTTTGGGCTCTTCCCCTTTCCTGTCGAGTGTTTGTGCATGTCAATTTTCTGCAATGGCTAAAATCCCTGTCTTCCCTCCAGAGGGAGTTTCTCTACCTCAACTCTACGCTATCTATTCTAATTTCTTAAATCCCTTAATCACACGGTGATGAGGAATTATAGGCTTTTTAAAAAGGTTTCTAAAAGATTCTGCCCAGGCATAACCTAAAAACCCTCCTTATCATGCAGGATATTTTAAAGGGTTTGTTCACCCAAGTAACAAAAGAACATCCAGCCATTCAGATGGGTGTGGTTTTCAGACCACATGAAACAAGATATCAGCCCCCACCAAATACAGTATAATATTTCTTCCATAGAACTGAAAACCATAGAATATGGACTATGCAAAGGAAAAAAAACAAATGTTCGGCAACAGGATGTTCAATGTGGAGGCAAAATTAATCAGAGACGAGCATCTCAAAACCTGAATGGAATGTGTGTTGTAGATAGCCAGAAAGGTAAGTAAGGAAAAATGTTTTTTGTAATTTTGATAAACCATACTAATACAACCAACTTCTATGCTGCTTTAGTCTGAATTTGGTCATTCTCTGGAGCTTTTGCTTCTGAATTAAGCTTTGTAAATGTCTTCAGGGATCTCTTACCTCCTGTGTCTCTCCCCAGCCGCTGGAGCTGCTGTGGCACTCCCTGGACGAGTGGCTGGTGCTTATCTCCACAGAGCTGGACAGGAACAGGAAAAACCCATCCTCCTCGTCCTCCAGCAGCGAGATAGCCTCTCTGCTCCTCAAACAGCGGGAGGTGGAGCACCCGGGCTCCACGCCAAAGCTGCCCTCCCTGCTCGACCCTCAGACGGTGATGGAGACGGAGGTGTACGCGGATGGGGAAGACGTTATCTCCATGACAGCCAGCCGCCTCAGCGCTGTGATCCAGGCCTTCTACATGTGCTGCTCCTGTCAGATGCCACAAGGGTCAGCCCCCACCTGTCACCCGTCACACCTCATCAATATACGGAGAGAAATGTCCTTTAAGACTTATCTCGAGTATTTCACTATTATGTTACTTAACACTTTATATTTATGCTCGTCATACGTTTTAGAAGCACTTACTCCACTATATTTATCTGACAGCTTTCATTAACAGTAACTTTTCAGATTTAGATTAATAGCTAGAAAGAAATAAAAGTTTACAAATAAATAAATATATATTATAGGTTATAATATACAGGAGCAGTATATATCAAGTAATTACAATAAGCGTCACCCTTTAATGAAGTAATGAATATATATGTTTCTGAAATTGAGTACTTTTACTGTTATTACTTATAGAATAATTTGATGCCAAGATGTTGTACTTCTACTCATAGACTGTGAATGCAGGACTTGCTTGTATTTTTTAAAATTGAGTCTTGCTTCTTATACTCATGTAAACATCTACTCAAGAGTACTTCTTCCACTGCTAGGCCTGCTACAAACACACTCCCCACTGCGACTGCTGCGTACTTCAGACTGCTCTCACCTTTCTCTAATTGCTGCTTACCAAGGAGGCCAGTTAATAACAGCAATTATATTTATCAGATTAAAGGAATTATCTTTAAAACTACAAAAGAAGTGTTTAAGAGTGTCTGCACCAAACAAATATGGTTTGATAAGTTAGTAGATGAAAAAGATGAAGATTAACCTTTATTTCTACTGCTCAGAATTTATTTTAGAGACCACTCCAAATGTTTCGTAAATCTCCATCTCTACATGTATGGCAGCCATTCCAGTGTCTGTTGAATTCCAACACAGAGGAATGTTGTCAGTAGTTTAAAAAAACTCAATTGTAAAACCGGAGAAACTGATAATGCAGCAGTGGTCTACAGATTTTTTACGGAGCTGTAGTTTAATCACACAGCGCCAGGGAGTAGTTAGGGGTTTAGTGCACCTCGAATGGGCCCAGGAGCTCTTCAGCTACCGTTCCACACTCCTTCTTTTTTGGTCCGATCTGGACGTGAACCGGTGACCCTTCGGTTTAAAGCCCAAGTCCCTACACACTGCTGCCTCAAGTAGCATCTGATTTGTAGGCCACTTTCAGAAGTGTATTTCAATACATATTTAGCCTTTAACATCGTGCTTCCTTTTGATTTGAATATTTTCATTCCTCACTCTTGTCCTACCTCTCCTTCATCCTGCAGAATGACGTCCCCTCGCTTCATAGAGTTTGTTTGCAAACATGACGAGGTGCTCAAGTGTTTTGTAACCAGGTGAGTGCCATACTTCATCTTCCCGCTCAGCAGCACCTACAGACTTCTTTCCTTTTACCTGGAGGCCACTTTTATTTCTTTGTTCTCTCTTATATCTCCCCCTTTTTCCTCCCTCTGTCTCCTCTCCATCAGGAATCCAAAGATCATCTTTAACCACTTCCATTTCCTCCTGGAGTGTCCAGAATTGATGTCACGCTTCATGCATATCATAAAGGGCCAGGTAAGAGAGGAGGAAATGTCTCAGTACATGATTTAAGGGACTTATGGAAGCACATCTTCAGTCAGTGAAAGTTCCCCGTGGTGCAGCAGAGAATGTATTAAACTTTACAGATAGCAGCTGCAGTTCTGCTTTTTCCACAATACCATATTCATTTTCAAATGTGAGTTTTTTTACAAATCAAATATATATTTGAATTTAGAATATTCATACACAAATCCACTATGCGCTCTTCCCAAGTCACTGGTAGATTAATCGATTAGCCATTTGACTATTCAGCTCATTTGATGCTTCATTAATGATTGAATTCATTTATAAAACAGGTTATTTTCCAGCTACTCCACGCTCTATGAATGCTTCTTTTTTCCTTTTTATTTTAAACTATTTTAAGCTGAATATATATTTCTTTTTGGGGCAACATTTTATAGCCAATCAACAATTACTTAATATCTTCTATTTAAAATAACATTATTATTATTGTTTTTACACTCCTGTGTGTGTGTGTGTGTGTGTGTGTGTGTGTGTGTGTGTGTGTGTGTGTGTGTGTGTGTGTGTGTGTGTGTGTGTGTGTGTGTGTGTGTGTGTGTGTGTGTGTGTGTGTGTGTGTGTGTGTGTGTGTGTGTGTGTGTGTCTGTGTCTTCAGGGACTTTTTGTAAAGTGACTTTGAAAGTCTCCTGTCTTCACTTCAGGATCATTTACCGGTGTTACAACACGGCGATAACACTTGTCTAAAGTCCCGTTTTATACGGCTTCATAAATTGTAAGTGCTGCCGCGCGTTGTGTGCAGTTCTCACTCTTTTAGAATTCATATTTGAGTTGCAGCGCTCCAGCCTCGTTACCCATGGATTATGGCTCGCCTGGGAGTAGGCCCTTGTTTTAATTACAGACTTTAACCTGGTGAATTTGATTTCATCTCCTGATTCGGCTCAGTACGCCCTGCAGCCCCAGGAGGAAAAGCCTGTCTCACTCTACCACGCACATCCTTCACTCTTCCTCCACCGCTCAGAGAACAAAGGCATACATTATGCAAATAGAGCCGAGCCTCATCTCTGTATTACAGACAAGTGTTTCAGCTCTGAAGGCTTTCCCAGCCATCGGTAGAGACTGAAAAATCCTCAGTCTGAGAGTTGAAAGCACGGCGAAGTGGTGATTAGTTTAGGAAATTGCTGTGCAGCATGGGATGAAGTCTTATTTTTTTCCCCTCTCAGCCCTTCAAGGATCGCTGTGAGTGGTTCTACGAGCATCTGCTGGCCGGCCAGCCAGACTCAGACATGGTTCATCGCCCGGTCAACGAGAACGACATCCTGCTCATCCACAGAGGTACACCGCCTCTTCATACAGGAACACAGGAAGTGCATGGTGATGAAAGTAACTCACCAAAGTCCACTCACAGATGACATTTACAAGCTTAGGTCATGCAGCCTATCTTACAGAGAGGTGCAGTGATTACGTATTTATGGACAGCCCACCTGGAAGTAAGCATAGCAATGGCTCCTTCAACAAAAAACAATTGCATTTCCCCATTGGGTTTAGATATATTGCAGAAAAACACACGCTTACAATACTTTCACGTTTGGCTCAGCAGGATAACCTCCACATATCAACATCACTTTGAGATTTTGAAGCATGAATGCAATCAGTAGAAATCAAATGCTAACGTAAGGCTAAAAACAAACTACATCATGGTGGCAATCATACGAATTAACTTAACTAGGCTAAAGGCAATCTTGTGTTTGCGTGATGACGTTTAGAAGTAACTAAAGCAACTGTTGTTTTTTATGACACACATATTTTATGTTGTAGAACAAAACTGGACCATTTCGTTAGCTTGTTTTGACCACAGGACTTATTTCAGGCTTCTAACCACAAGCACGTTAAAAAAACAGTCACTAAACAAATGAGACAAGGGAACTGAAAGTGGTGAAATGCTAAGTCTTTTCCGGGTTTTAGGAATCATTACTGCACCGCTCTATTGGCAAATGCACATGGAGGTAGTGAGTGGAAATGTGCCACTTGTTGCACAGTGTGAAAATTCAGTGAATACATTAAAACTGAAACAGACCTACCATGACGTCCCTGGAAAAAGTGTTACTAACTGAATTTGGAACATGCAGGCTGAGGCATTTTTGATTGCTTTAGTGTCGGAGTGTTTTTACAGGTGCATATGAGATGATGTGTGATGAAGATAGGCCAGCTTGACTTATAAAACCATGACTTTTTATACCACGAGACATCACATGGTACATTATCACGTATTTTCGAGCAGTAACCTAGCAGAATCCTTGCATGTTGGCTAACAACAGTTCACTGTGGGCACTTCCGCTGTACCAGCACATTGATTAAAAATGTTTTACACTGCTCATGTCGGTCTAATCGATGCTAAAGATCTTGTAATTGTTCAGATCACAATCCAAAACAGTATACCAATTGTACTTGTTTTGCTCTCACCAACAGATTCCATATTCAGGAGTAGCTGTGAAATGGTTTCCAAGTCCACCAATGAGAAACTCAAACAGGGCATCGCTGTTCGTTTCCATGGCGAGGAGGGGATGGTGGGTTTCTGAGTTCATATCACACTGCTTGAATCCCTGTTCTGTTCCAGCAGTCAGCTGATGTATAAAAGAGCCTGTCTGATCTCTCTTCCTGTGTGTCACAGGGTCAGGGTGTGGTCCGGGAGTGGTTTGACGTCCTGTCCAATGAGATCATCAACCCAGACTATGGTCTGTTCACACAGTCAGCTGATGGTACATGGGGTTTTCCTTACTCTGACATCATTCAGTGGGAGTATGTCTAACTTAGTCCTGTAGAATGACCGTGTGTGTGTGTTCACAGGCACCACTTTTCAGCCCAACAGTAACTCGTCAGTGAACCCGGACCACCTGAACTATTTCCAGTTTGCGGGTCAGATTCTGGGTCTGGCTCTGTACCACCGGCAGCTGGTCAACATCTATTTCACCCGCTCCTTCTACAAACACATTCTGGGTAAAGAACACTCTTATGTCTGTAGGAAAGAGTCACACTAGTGAGTTGGTTGATGGTATAATAAATGGGACCATTTGCCTTTAACCCCCTATAATTTGAACTATTCTCGGGTCCAACTGGAGCGCATGCATCATACATACACAGCTGGAATCAGCGTGACTTCCTCTGTCATGTGAATGTTTCTTCAGAGTAGAAAATATGCAAGAAATGCACAACTTTTAACTTCAGATCTAAGAGCTAAAACAACAACAATGCGGCTGGTTGATTTCTGTACATGGAAACAGCAAACACAGGAACAGCTAGAGGATCATTTAAATTACTTTTCCAGGGTTACATCACCCAAAGCTTCTGGGAATCTCTGAATTGTGTACATTACTAAGGCTCAAAATGTCCCTTTGTAGATTCACTGTCATAACAATTCATAGTGTTTCTAAGAAGCCACATTTGAAAATAACATCTATGTATTTCTCAGCGTTATAGGTATAGCAGGATCCACATTATTTTATTTTTTATTTGTAATCTCATTTATTCTTTGACTATTATTCTAAAATGAGATACTTTGTTTAAAAAAATACAGAATTGTACTTTATAGATGTTGAGTCCAAGTGAATATCAAAGATTAACATTTTGTGTTAAAAAACAGGTTTTCAAAAATAAAGAAATCCCACACTTATCTTATATAGCTGATGTGTGTGTATCTGCATGTTTGTTTTGCTACACTTGTGAGGACCAAGTGTTGAGTAACAACCTGTGTTCTGAGGACCTTTTGGGTTATCCTTTAAACAAAATTGCTGCAACGGCCTCCTGATGGCCGATACTTCATGCTGTTGTGTGTCTGTTCTGCAGGTATCCCAGTGAACTACCAGGACGTGTCATCAATCGATCCAGAGTACGCCAAGAACCTGCAGTGGATCCTGGACAACGACATCAGTGATCTTGGGCTGGAGCTCACCTTCTCCGTAGAGACGGATGTTTTCGGGGCCATGGAGGAAGTGCCGCTTAAACTGGGGGGGACCAGCATTCTCGTCACCCAGGACAACAAGGTGAGACACACAGAGGCAGGGCAACATTAAGTGGGTTATTTTACGTTTGTATTATATTCATTATAGGTAAAAAAAGAGATCAGGGTCTTCCAGCTGGGACTACATTACCCGAAAAGGTTCCATAGAAGATGGATGGAGATATAACTTTTAAAGTGGTCACAATAAAACATAAAAGGAAAACACTTTAGTTGTAAAAAAAGCAACATGTTCTCACTACACAGCCTCTCCCTTGAGTGGCAGTTGAATGCAGCCACATGTATCACTACTCAAGGAGAGGGGGTCACTAAACTGCATCTAAACCTGTTGTCCGATTTTCTACATATTCCTATTTCTCAGTGTAATCTTGTTGTCATGGAAACTTGATGTCAACTTGATTTCAATTTAAAAACAAGGCTGAAAAGAAAAGGTTGAGAGGACTTCGGGAGGCTAAATTAATTTTCCTTCTTTAGAAAATCAGATTTGATAGTGTTAGTTTCAAGTAAATGTTACAGTATCTACGGCCGGGATAGTTGACACAGTTAACTATACATACCATTTTTTGTAAAGAAGTAATTTTATGGAAGATTACAGATTGTTTAAAATATGCCAGTTTTCTGCACTGTTTGCCTAGCACCCTCAAACGAAACCACAATTTCAAATTCGTACACATTGTACCAAATGACATCTAACATATGAATTAGTTAGCATTAGAAGTGCCAGTGGGTGGTTTTTAATCCATCAAACAGACCTAAGCTAGTTTTTCCCTCCTGTTTCCTATGTTTTCTAAGCTAAGCTAAAAAGCATTTATCTGATTGAGAGTAGTATCAATGTTCACTAACTTTCAGCAAGAAGGAAGTACATTTCAAACTACCCCTTTTAAAAAAAAGAGTTCCTATACTCATATTTAGCAGCAGGTGCTGCATAAAAACTTTAGGTACCCACACATTTGCTTTTTGAAAGCAGCTTACTCAGAATACTAAACTTTGCCCAAAGCCAGGTCATTTTCATAGATTGGATTGATTTAAATGTGCGGCGTTCACTATATAAAACCACTTGATGTGAGATAATCTGCATATTTGAGACAGGCTCTTTCCCTTTGGACTGGTGTCTTACGTTTATGTTGTTTATGACAGAGTAAAGTATGCATAATTAAAGAGCAATTTAAGTGCCCCTCTGGTGTATTCATCTGTAGTTGGTCTCCTATGAGCGATTGATTTTTGCTCAAGCTAGTTGCCACGAAGAGTCCCAATTAGAGAGTGCAGTACTGCAGTTCTCCTGCAGAGGGCACTGTCTCCAAGCGGGAAAAAAGTCCAGCAGGAGCCGAGAGAATAACTATGTATGAGTTCTGACTCTTCTATCAGTGTTGGTACTTGGGGACTCTGATCCGTGGTTGTTTGTGTGTCCTCTCTCAGGCCGAGTACGTGCAGCTGGTGACAGAGCTGAGGATGACGCGGGCCATCCAGCCTCAGATAAACGCCTTCCTGCAAGGATTCCACACGTTCATCCCCCCCTCGCTCATTCAACTTTTCGATGAATACGAATTGGTTAGTCATCCTCCTGTGTCTTTCTACTTCTCTCATCCAACCTCTCTCTCTGTTGGCATTCTCCTTGTTTCCCTGCCTGCCCGCTCGGCTCTGATGCAGGGATTGATTAGCCATGTCTGGATGGGGCTGGGTGCTAGGGTCACCTTGAAGCCCGTCCTTCCTTCCAACTCCACTAGAGGTTTTTTTTTCTGTGTGTGTTGGCTGATTTAATGTCCTCACTTGTGCGAGGATCAATATTGCAGCATGATGATTATCCCAGCGTGGATTTGTCGGACATGCCTCGGCCTCGCTGTCATCACAGGATATCTAGACAGCTGATTACTGTCACTCTGATCGGTGTACAAGTTTAAAGCATGGGGAAATATAAATAGATTCTTCCTATTGACAAACAAAAACCCCAGCCAGAGACAAACCAACAATAGAAGTGTTTACTAATGTGTGGGTTTACAAAGGCTGAAATATCCATTTCCTTTGTGCTATTGAGCTTTATTGTTGTCCAAACACACCAACTGCAGCCCTGTACCTTTATTAACTGTAGTTTATATTTACTCAGATTGACACACAATATCCTACAGACTCACTGGAAAACCAAATGTGTTGTTCTGCTGCTGAAAGTCCAAATAAATCACAAATGTCTATTCCAAGCAGTCCTAAAATAAGTGTACCTCAATAACACAAAACAAATATTTTGATTAATATTAATACACTAAGTTGAGCTAATGAAATTGATATCTGAAAATCAATTCAAGTAAAGGTCTTTGTTAGATAACCAGTTAAGAAATCAAGCTGAAACATCTGTAGGCGTGCGAAACGAAGGGTCGCCGGCTCAAGTCCCTATTGGACCACAACACAGAGAGTTGACTGATAGCTGGAGAGATGCAGTTTTCCTGTTCTGAACCTCAAACGGCTCCCAGGCACCGGAACAACGGCAGCCTGTAATCTCTGCCATCTCTCCAATAGTGCATGTCTATAGGTCCTGTTTGTGCATGTGTGTATTTTGGGCCTATGTGTGTAATTGTAAATAAGTTATCTTCGTCTGTGATCTTAATCTTCATAATAGAGGTGCAACTAACCGTCAGATTTATGCCGTTGATTTTAAATTCTGTTTAGAGCCGTCGTTTTTTTTCATGCTGACACATGTCTGTGTGTGTGCAGGAGCTCCTGCTGTCAGGGATGCCAGAGATGGATGTGCAGGACTGGTACAGGAACACAGAGTACACCAGTGGCTATGACCCTCAGGAGCCGGTCATCAAGGTGGGCTTTCTTCCTCTGCCTGACATCACACACACTCATTTTAACCATGAAGCTTTGCAAAAAGGTTGGTCAAAAAAAATTCTACTCATCCTTGGTTAAAAAAACTAATGCAGTATTATAAACTTAAGTGAACATATTAAACTACTGAAGCCCCAGGAAGTAATAACAATAGTTAGCTACTCCTACTTTTTCTTAAATCTTTATCTCTACATGTAGGGCAGCCATTCCAGTGTGTGTTCAATTCCAACAGAGAGAAAAATTGTCAGTAGTTTATAGAATACAATAAAAAAAAAAAAAAACATTTAACTCCAAAGACGTACCTAAAAAAAATAAAACAAGAGAAACTGATAATGCTGAAGTGGTCTCTTAATTTTTTCCGGGGCTGTATATTGCAGGAGTTCAAGAGAAGGAAAAAAGAAAACTACCCCTTTAGTAAATCCAAAAATAAAACCAACAGTAATCGCAGTCTGTTAATTACACTAACTAACAATACTTTCAAAACATCAATTCTAAAATGCGTCAGGACCTGGATATAACCCCGACAGGTGCCTCTTAAAACTCCAGCTCAGTGATTGAATTATATTTTGAGTGTTTAAATGTGTTTAAATGTTCCAAACTTACAGGGAAAATGCTAGGCGGTGGGGAGAATATAAACGGATGGAATGTTGATGCAATAGTCTGTTCAACTGCTTCGCCACGACTGGAACTGCGGCTATAGCAATGTAACTTATAATGACGACAGCACTGATCGAGGTTTCTGTAACTGTCCAAGTCTGTTCCCATTTTCTTTCAATCAACCAGTCTTAAACACTGCTGTTCCCTTTAATGTTTACTTCCTGTCTGTCTTCTTCTGCTGTTCCCTTGAGTGTTTACTTCCTCTCTGTGTTCTTCTGCTGTTCCCTTGAGTGTTTACTTCCTGTCTGTGTTCTGCTGATTTATCTGATGTCCAGCAGTCTTTTTCTTACTGACGTTAAATTTACCGGACCTCTTTCTGTGGATTGATTTGTCTGCATAGGACTTTGTCCTCCCTAGCAAAAGTCTGTTAGTGAAATTAAATACCTCTGGAATATCCAAATTGACCGATCAGAATCTTTGGTTTAACTGAGCCGTGTAAGTGTGGTGTTATAATGTTGTCATAGCCTCTGACTGAGCTCCTGTGTGTGTTTGTCCTGCAGTGGTTCTGGGAGGTGGTGCACAGCCTGACCCAGGAAGAGCGGGTTCTGCTGCTTCAGTTTGTCACTGGAAGGTTCGTGTGCTGATTTCCATAAAGTCGTAGACATAGAAGAATGTGTGAATGTTTATCATATGGTAACAGAGAGTCTTTTGTCCATCAGCTCCAGGGTTCCTCATGGGGGCTTCGCCTTCCTGATGGGGGGCAGCGGGCTACAGAAGTTCACCGTTGCTGCAATGCCATTCACCTCCAACCTTCTGCCTACCTCTAGCACCTGGTAAGGCTCTGTCAATGCTCAGGAAACAAACTAAATTCTCAGAAAGACGAAGGTCAAAAGAAGGTGAAAAATCAGATCAGTAATGGCATGTGGCCCAAAAACAAATAAAAACGACCAATACCTAAGACTCTAAACTCAAACAGACCTTACTGATATTAAAAAAAACACCACTTTGTAAGTTTCATGGCTTTAACTGCCTTCTTCTTTCCACGTCTAATCAGACCTGTCGGACCTTCTTATTATGCTTGTCTTGTCGTGGTTGATGTGAGAGAAGGCCACTACTTACTACAGTCCAGTTTTTGTTTGTTAGTCCCTGATGACTGATCAGACAAAGTTCCTGACCTTCAAAGTGATCACTGTGCTGTTCACAATGTGCTGTCAATAAATCAGGAGTCCTGGGTTCCTGCTATTCACTCTACAAGACTGACGTGAGACAGCGGGTCAGTCTTTTGAGGGGGTTGAGCAGGGTTGAGAGGGTTACTTTAAAATGAATCAGTAATTTACTATTACAATAAAAATATTTTTTAATCAGAAAACTATTTTAAGTACAATATAAAAGTAATGTAACATGGTTACTTTTGGATTACCTCAATATCCAGGTTTTTTCTATAAAAGTAAAGTATGAGGGCGCTGACGTTACTTCCGGCCCCGCCCAATTTCCTGCGAAAATAATGCATGTTTGAGGTTTGCTCCTCAAATATAAAATAAATCCAGGGTTCTAGTTTCTTTACCTTCTCTACAGAAAAAGAGAGAGTAAAAGAAAGGATGTAATTCAGCAATCTCACTTTCAGTGTCAGCCTGCTTCCTGCCACTCATCCCCCAGCAGACCCACCGGACATCAATCCCCTATTTATTCTCCGTGAAAACAAAGCTGTGTCTGCCGTCTGAGGCTCTATTTGACCCCATCTTCATATTTCTGGATTCATTATACAGTTTTTGACTAATAGAAATATTGTTTTCTGGCATCACTTTAACATTTTATGGGGAAAACATGCATTTTGGTATGAGGGAGCAGTGCCCCTGTTACCCATTTTAGAGAAAAACCTGATATCAAATGCAATGTAATAAATACAAGAGAAAACACATATCAATTACATATTTATTACTTAAGTGTAATATGTAAGACAACAGAACAATGTGACCTTAGAAAAGAAGAAGCTGCAATATTTAGGACCAAAAATGAATTTATTTCTAGGAAAACCTGCCTTTCATTCAGCATACACCAACAATAAAGAATATGAGCACATAATACAGTTTAGAAAAGCAGGAATAAAATGAAATCACAATTAGAATAGGTAGGCGTGCTGCCTGAACATGCTTTTTGGTTTCCATTAAGACTACTTTTGAGAATGATATCAGAAATCCTTGATTTGTCCCGAAGCGGTTCAATTTACGAAACAGGATTTCTGATATCGTTCTCAAAAGTAGTCTTAATGGAAACCAAAAAGCATGTTCAGGCAGCACGCCTACCTATTCTAATCTTAGCTATGGTTTCACTCAGGATTTGTTTCCCTGCATGTGTTTTTAAAGTGTATTGTATTGTATTTTTGCTAGAAATCTCATTTATTTTAATAGGGGAATATAGTTAAATGTCATCCCCAAGCCTGTCCCCCTGGCAGCCTGAACTGAGGGACAGGGGTTGCCCAGCACTAGAGGGCAGTGTGTCTCTGCTGTCAGAGCGGCTGTCACAGTGAGGTTTCACAACAGGTCGTTCATTTCAACGCAGTGCTTTTTCTTCAGTCATGACTAAAGAAACACCTTTCTTTCTCCTCTCCACAGTATCAACATGCTGAAACTCCCAGAATACCCGAGCCAGGAGGTCCTGAGAGACCGGCTGCTCGTAGCGCTGCATTGTGGGAGCTACGGTTACACCATGGCGTGAACCCTATATCAGTTCTGCTGCTGCGAGGGTCTGCAGACGGTTCTGTGCAGTCAGACGCTGCTTTTGCTGGACAAAAAAGAAAGGGAACGATTCTGACTAATGAGCTGCTGGAGAGGAACACAGACTGATGGAGAGAACAGGAACCGTACCTGTGCCAGATCCTCTTTTTTATTGTTATCAAAGCTGTTATCTGGTAATTATGCAAATAGTTATTTAGTATCTTCTGAATATGACTATTTTCAAGCATTTATTTAGAATAAAGACAGCATTTATACCACTGATTATCTACTTAAGACACAGGACAATAATAATAATTACAATTAAGCATATTCATGCATGCCTACTTTCGCTTCTCCATATGGAACCAGTGTGGAACTGATTAAACATATGGAATCAATTTACCTGCATCATGTCCATATCACAGCTTCACAGTGCTTTTGTTAGGCGCACATACACATAACAACAGTGTATACAAAAACCTTCTTTTTTTGTTGCCAATGTCCTAGTCTTTTGGGCTAGCAGATCTTCTCCACGAACCAAAACCACATACTATCCATGGCTGAGTGTTATTAGAGGATCAAATCGCAAAGGTTCCAATATGATGACTGATTTTATACTTTATTGCACTGTGAAGAAACCAAAACCATTCTGTTTGTTTGCCAAACCTTGAAAAATATAGTAAAATCAAAGCGCTTCATGACCAAAACTATGTAGTCACATTCGAGCCTTTTGCACAAAGTTTGGAGAACACTATTGTCTGTGTATGTATGTTGTAATATCAGGATTAAAGCTGCTTTCACATGATTAGCTGTTATCGCACCGTGACGTTGGGCCTTGCTGGGAAAGCGGCTAGTTAACTTTGGTATTTATGGCAACCTCTCCTGCTAGCTGAAGATAAGATGGACCTTTATTGATCCCCATTGGGAAATGCAGGTGTTAAAGCAGCGACAGAATACGACAGAAAGTACACATGGGAACACACACAAGGGTAATAATAATAAAATGTTAGATATATATACATTTAAATGTGTTGTAAAGGCTTGTGCCGCTACATACAGCTGTTATCGGATCAGTTAGCACATCTATAGGTCAATGGCAAACAAGGTCGAAGTAGAAACAATTTGACCTTTGAGCGCTTGGCGACAATTTTTGAATGGTGTGCGACGTCGAGGGGAGGGCTCCCGCCTAGTCAGGCACATTTCTCTCTATAGAAACATGTCATCTGTTTTACCACGTATCATGTGAACGCAGCTTTACCTTAGAATTAAGAGGCTCTAACCAGAAGAAACAAACCCAGAGCGAGTGATCACAACATTGTTGGTTCTATTATTTTGACTGAATCTTTTAAATGAGGCCATGATTGGATGACAATTTAGTATTACTACACCGCCATTTTTTTTCCTGTGCTTATCATAAATATCACAAAATTCACAAAAATATGCGATGCATGAGACGGGAGTGTTGGTAAAATTCCAGTAACTTTGTTGTCAGAAAATAAAATTTGACATAACAATACAAAACAATGCCAATAATACCAATACAGTGAAGTAAAAGGGAATTTATTTAATCATTTTGTACCAAATATATACTATAATGAGCGATGCCAAGTATAGATATTTATTGACTTTCATTTGGAGTGCAATGTATCCAATGAGACTGAATCTGGATATTAATCGTAGTTATGAAACGTGCTGAATGACTCAGGTTTTATCCACCGGCTACATCGCTGCATGAACCCCTCCATCTGCGGCATCAAGTCATTCGGACAACATGATTTACATTTTTTTAATTTAGTGAGCGTATTGCAATCATCTGTGCTTAATGAATGAATAGAAATCTTCAGCTTTCTGTTTGAATGTGTTCCTGTTTTTTGTCATGCAGCAATACCACACAGCTACATGATAACTGTCTGGCTTGCAGTGCCAAAAACATAATGCTGAAATCATTTTATACATGTTGATGTCTTTAATTTGTATATTTGCCTTCACAAACATGCTGAAGACGTGTTTTTATCCAAAAGAGATGGGAACATGCCATTTATCCGTGTGTAAAGGGAGTGTATAAGTTGATTTAATATTTCACATTATCTATCAGTATTGTTTCGAAGGCCTTATCTGAAATGCTTTTGTAAACAGTTGTTAATGTTGATTGAAAATGGATCCTTTATAGATATTTCTCCAGTATCAAATGATGTATTTTACCATAAATATACGCTGTGCTTTGAGTTTATATCAAATAAAAAAATGTTTTGGAAGTGTGTGCGGATGAAATAGGATGGATTGAGAGCGAGGACGAAGGTGGAGGAGCTGATGTGCAGCCCTGTGGTGTGTGTTTTTGCACAGAGCGGGTGTTTGCCTGGGAAAACATATGTGTCCGCAGCGTGAGTGCTGTGCAGGGTCAGCGGTTCAGAGCAGCAGGTCCACCGCTGCTAAACGTTCCCTCACCATCCAGAGAGTGCAGCCTCTGTTCAGTTTGAAGATGCTTGAAATTGAAACCGAGGGATACATCTTCCTCTTATTTCTTTGGTAGAATAAACGGTTGAATGTCATGACTGATAATGAACCATTATCTAAAAGTATGTATTATATTTTTATCCTATATTTACGAGGAGTTTTATTGATAGCTGCAGGGACTTGGAAAGTGAGAACTTAAGGGAAGACTAGACTAGAACCCTGGGTCTTCCGCATGGGGACAAAGCCCCAACATTGGCCAGCAGCTCTATCAACTAGGCTATCCAACATACGTAAGAACCTATTCTGCTTCTTGGGATTCCCCTCCCAGTAGTGTGTTCTAGGTTTTTGTGTAAGTAAATTACTAAAATCCCTGTGTTCCCTCCAGAGGGAGTTTCTCTCCTACACACCCAATAATAGTAAATAATGAACACTGTTATTCTTTCACTCGTTATTTCAATATCCACAACGGCATCAACTCTAGCAGGGTTGACTCAAGCATTCAGCCTGAAAACGCAGATGGTGTTTTAATGCTGTGAATATGACTGCGACTTTCATGCTCGAAACTCTGTGTTTGTTTTTCCCACTAAAGAAATATTGGACAGAAATCCAGAAACTCCACTGAAAACTTTTAACAGCATGAGTGACATCTAGCGTAATGAGACAGGAGCTAATCATATCAATAATACAAGACTTTGAGAGCAACATGGTGACCTAAGCATCACCAGGGGAGACTCCAGATGGAAGATATTTTCTCCTGACAAACCCAGCAGATCTGCCTTATTCTTCACCACAGTACCTGGTCCCCATGGCAACACCCTTCCTCCCCACCAATAATGGACTGCACTCTTCTTTAAACACAGGATGCTCGCCATGGCAACGACTTCCTCAACACATTAGTCTGCTATTGCCATGGTCACAGCTTTTCAAGTGCAACCTGTTTCCTGCTGGCAGCCGGAGCCTTTCACCGAGCTTTGACATTTAGTCTGTCCTCGCACAGATCTACACCGCACCTGTACCCGCCTCTCTGTGAGGATACACTCTATGCTGTCCTGTAGCGGGTCTAGAATAATGCTGTGTTTAGGTTGCAGGGGGGGGGGGGCAGCTCTGCGGGGCTGCACTCACTTCAGAATCCTGGTACATTTTTCTGTTTCTTTTGCTCAGATAATACCCAAGCCCCCAGGATTAAAGCTGGGTGTTGAAGCAAAAGTTCAAAGTCGCAACACTTTCCATATCAGACCCTGATTTCATTTGGTCCAAAACTACTTTTCCTGTTGACTTGCACTGGGAGAAAGACGTCTGGAAATCTTTTTTTCAAATGTAAATCAATTTGTAAGAACAAGCTCTTACAGCTCAGGCCTTATTTCAGTTATTAGGGCCTAAAAAAGAGCTAAAATCCAAATGCATTTATTTTTCCTGTCCATTTTTTTGACCTAGTAGAGTACATACGTGATGCAGTTGTTTTGTTAGGATGTGGAAGATCCCCGATAATGCAGATTTTTTTCTATAGTCTGGCCATTTTGGCTTTATGTGCCACTGAGCAATTTACCTAGGAATGGATGGGTTCCCACCTCCCGTGCTGTGTCCAGTTTTCTTAACACATCCATGATAATACCCCTCAGTGTATGAAGGATGCTCAGTTTTTAACCATAGCGATGCCGCGCCCATGACATCATCTTCAATGCCATACTAGCTGGATAATTTAATCCGTAACCACACAGAGGAACATATGCATTATGTAAAATAGACTGTATAGTTTTTGTTTAAAAATGGCCGGTGTGTGCAGGATGTCACTTATTGCAGTGGTGTAATTCTTTCTGACCCATCAGCCCATGTGTGTTTAACTTCACCTTCTAGTATCAGCTCAGTTGAAAATCTTAAATATGTTCCTAAATGAACCCCAGGTGCCAGATAGTTGACCTTCAAAATGACTTCCCTTCTAGCTGTGAAGCCCAAACTCATCCAAAACATATATCTGATTCAAACACAGTAGATGATGTATACAGGTCAACATGTTAATCATATTGGGACCCACAAAATGTACCTGTTCTAGATTGTCCAACTTTGCACCTCCCTTTTTAAACTATTTAGCTCATATTCAAGTCATTTGGGACACATTGCATTAGATGATGAAGGCCTCTGCCTTTCCACAAGAGCACTTTCCTTCAGCAAATAAAAATGAACTGATTTCCAAGCCAGTATGTCCAGGTGTAATGATTGGTTATGAATTAATCCTCAGAGCATACACTATAAATGGAGCTTTCACACCTAACGTGTCTGATGAGATTTAAATGAACTCTGGTGTGATTGACAGGCTGTTGTCTTTGTTTGGTGAGAAAGCTGATGGTTCTATTAGCCAAATAACCAGATGGCGTCTCAGCCCTCTTCTGTATAAACTGCTGCGGTTCCTATGGGCTCTGGAGCATGACAGCCCAACCACAGGGTTTGTGATGGTGGATGGAGAGTGGGTGAATTTTTCTTGATCAATCAGAGAGTGAAGGAAATTAAAACAGAAGTGCTGATGATGCAGCATGATGATCCAGATCAATAGTTATCTGTCAGTCCACATGTCTTCATGTTTAATCTTTTTGGTCCACTTGTATTTCCAATGGCACTCCGGGAAAGCAAAGTCCCGCCAAGGCCCATTGTGCATTCACTATGGGTCCATTTCCTTAGATGGAAAGTGGTGAAACTGCGGAAATCATGCTATTCATATAAAGTCGCTGACTCAATAAGTTGTCTTTTGATTATTCCTTTACAAACTCATTTTATGTAGAAAGGACTCACAAATCACAGACGCACTGGGCAAAAGTCTGATAATTCTGAGTGGACAGCGCTGTGTTTGTTCGTCATCTCGTTGGCCACCCACCGAAATTGGTTTGTTCCAAACAGTTCTCCATCTGAACATCATTGAAATTTCCCATAAGACCTTTACTTATACCCTAAGATGGTAAATCCATCATTTTGAACAAGCAGATTTCAGCAGTTAACACTATAGTGAAATTAGGCAAACAAGGTTACATTAAAGTTATGCAAAATTCACCTACACACATAGACATGTTATCCTGTGTACTGCAAGTGTGTGTGCTGCTGGATAACTTAACAAACTGTCATTCAAAGAGTTTTGTGATTTTAATGGACTACTGGCCATCCCTTAATTTTGGAACCATTTAAGCAGCGCATTTTGCATATTGCTAAATTGAATTGACCTCATGTATTAACCTACTCATGTAACCCTTGCTAGATTAGGTTTGTACAGACTGCTAGACTAATTCAAAGAAGGGCCAAATACAGAAAAATATATACGGAGAGCTGGGCCACTTATCGAGGTGAATATTGCCTCATAAGTGAAGTTATAAGTTAGCAAAACAAATCAAATGTAGGTGAATAATGCGCGATACTTTCAAATGGTTTAAGGAAAAAACTGCCTACAATTTCAAGGTTGTTACAGAAATAAGTTATTGGGCTTTTTTTATCAACTAAGATTTGTTAGAAAATGTTTTAAATTCTGAATGACTGAATTTATTTGAACACTGGGATCATTAATATATTTTAACATATAATCAATCAAAGGTTTAATTTGTGGACCATATTCCATTATACTTTTAGAATTTGCTGAGGGCCAATTCAAAATGGCCTGCGGGCCGCATTTGGCCCCCGGGCCGTAGTTTGGACACCCCTGCCTTAAAGCAACTCATAAATGATATGATAAACGTAAGTTATTAATATGGTTTCAAACATTGTGTTTCCTCCACACAGGTGATCCACTTCCTGTGCCTGAGCTCCTAACTCCTGCTTCTTTTTCTGCTTGCTGGGGTTTTTCCTGATTGCTCCATGTCTTCATGACAGAGACAGATTCACTTCCCCAGCTTTCCCCCTGTGGAGTTATTACCTCTGCATCCACACACACTGATTATATCTGTTCAGCACGGCGCTCTCACACACAGGGACACACTCAGGCTGCTCCTGCTGTACAACAACACCCTGTTTCATTGCACAAAACACCTTGTCCTGCATCTCTGAACACGTTTGCCATCCTCTGACTTTCTCTTTCAGCCAACCCTGCTCACACACATGCTGGATATGCTGCACACATGCTGTAAGCCCCTTTCACAACAGATATTCATTGCGCACATATGTCCTCTTTGCCGGGAACAGTACAACAGTAATGAGGCTGAAAATGTGGTTGTGTTCGATGTAGCCCCCTCATCTGTGGCAACACATTTCACAAAGGTAATACTTACAGCACACATAGAGAACACTTTAACTAGGGCCACGGCATCATATGACCAAGTTGGTTTATTTACAAATTGAAATAATAAGTCCTATCATTAAACTATTCATTTTATTTGATCATTTTATCAATATGGGTTGATAATAATGTGGCACTACCATTATATAAGTGCAGTAGCTCAAAAGGCATTAATATAGCTATCAGGGGAAATATCAATTATATATCATACACCAAAAATTGAGATTAAGATCACATTTGTACAAACGTGATCTTAATGTTGTTGGGGAAATTCAGTTCTTATCAATAACAAAGAATTACCTTACAATAAATCACCTTATTACGGTCACTCTGTCAGGGTTTGGGGAAATAGGGCCCAAGTGCAGCAAAAAGGGAGGCAGGTATGTGTACAAACAAAAGGCGAGCTTTATTCCAAAGCTGTTTTACAAAAATACAAAGTTAGGTAAAATCCAGGGCATGAAAAACACTTGGAAGACGATAACGAACTGACAGTGAACACAAGGGAATGCCTCTGGAGGACGGGCTGTAGGACGGAGTGGAGGACGACAAAACGCCTCTGGATGACGGGCTGTAGGACGGGCTGGAGGACGGCAACACGCCTCTGGACGACGGGCTGTGGGACGGCGAGATGCCTCTGGACGATGGGCTGGAGGACGGCAACACGCCTCTGGATGACGGGCTGGAGGCCGACTGGCTGGAGGCCGACCGGCTGGAGGCCGACGGGCTGTAGGCCGACGTGCTGGAGGACGACAGGACCATGCTCGAGGACGGCGTCAGCAGCGGTGAGACCCCTCTGGAAGGCTGCGGAACCGCTCCGGAGGACCTGGAGTAGGAACAGGTGTTGGCGGGACCCCCATCGGAACAGGTGATGGCAGGTCCCCCAACGGAACAGGAGCAGACGTTGGCAAGACCCCCATCGGAACAGGTGATGGCGGGACCCCCAACGGAACAGAATTAGGTGTTGGCGGACCCCCCATCGGAACAGGTGACGGCAGGGCCACCGAGGAGACAGGAGCACTAGTCGGCGGGACCCCCGACGGGACATGAGCTCTTGTCTGCGGGACCCCAGTTTGTACTGGTGTCTGCGGAACCCCAGAAGAGGCAGGAGATGGCTTCTGCGGGAATCCGGGTTGTACTGGCGTCGGTGGGGCCCCCGGTAGTACTGGCGTCAGCAGGACATGAGCCTGAGTCGGCGGGGCCCCCGACTGGAAAGGGACATGTATTGGTGGGACCACCAACGGAACAGGTGTCGGAGGGACCACCGACTTGACGGGGTGAGGAGTAGGAGCAGATGTTTGCGGGACCCCCATCGGAACAAGAGCAGGTGTTGGCGGGACCCCCTTCGGAACAAGTGACGGCAGGACCCCCAACGGAGCAGGTGCAAGTGTTGGCGGGACCCCCATCATAACAGGTGACAGTGGGACCCCCAACGGCGCAGGATCAGGTGTTGGCGGGACCCCCGTCGGAACAGGCAACGGCAGGACCCCAACGGAGCAGGAAATGATGTCGGTGGGACCCCCGGCAGAACAGATCTTCACAGGACCCCCAACAGGACAGGAGCAGATGTTGGCGAGACCCTCATCGGAACAGGTGACGGCAGGACCCCCAACCGAGCAAGACATGATTCCGACTGGACCCCCGGCAGAACAGGTCTCCATGGGACTCCAAACAGGACAGGAGCAGGTGTTAACGAGACGCCCATCGGAACAGGTGACGGCAGGACCCCCAACGGATTAGGAACAGGGGTTGGCGGGATCCCCATCGGAACAGGTGAAGGGGGGACCCCCAACGGCGCAGGAACAGGCGAGACTGTAGGCGACTGGACAGGCGAGACCGGAGGCGAGGCCGGAGTCGACAGGCCGCCGACTGGGCAGGCGAGGCTGGAGTCGACTGGACCGGAAAGGCCTGAGTCGACAGGACAGGCGGGGCCGGAGTCGACAGGAAAGGCGAGGCTGGAGTCGGCTGGGCCGCCGACAGGACAGCCGGGGCTGGAGTTGGGCAGGCCGCAGACAGGACAGGCGGGGCTGGAGTGGGCCGGGCCGCCGACAGGACAGGCGGGGCTGGAGGGGGCCGGGCCGCCGACAGGACAGGCGGGGCTGGAGTGGGCCGGGCCGCCAACAGGGCATGAGTGGCTGGAGTGGGTCGGGCCACTGACAGGGCAGGAGTGGCTGGAGTGGGCATGGCGGCCAGGGCTTGGCCTGGAAACATGGCTGCTAGGGCCGGAACTGCAGCCGGGAAAGCGGCTGCTAGAGATAAAACTTGAGCCGGCAGCGTGGTTGCAGGAGGCTTGGCTGCAGGAGGCTTGGCTGCAGGAGGCTTTGGCTGCAGGAGGCTTGGCTGCAGAAGGCTTGGCTGCAGGGGGCTTGGCTGCAAGCCTGGCCTTGCGTCCCTTTTGAGCCTGTTGAATGCTCCGCGGGCCTCCAAAAGCAAGGCGGGATCCCAAAAAGGGGTCCACAAGAGGGGCTTCGTTGGGAACAGCCAGAGAGCTAGCATACCCCCAATCCGGAAATGAGCCCCTTAACCAGGGCCTTGATATCAATTCTTGGCGCGCCATGGACAAGAAACACTGCCTCTCCTCTTTACTTGAGGCATATCGAGACAAATTCTTTAGGCAAATTAATTTGTATTTCACCTCATGTAGCTCAGCTGCTGGGTCCATCTTTGGTGAGTTCGTTCTGTCAGGGTTTGGGGAAATAGGGCCCAAGTGCAGCAAAAAGGGAGGCAGGTATGTGTACAAACAAAAGGCGAGCTTTATTCCAAAGCTGTTTTACAAAAATACAAAGTTAGGTAAAATCCAGGGCATGAAAAACACTTGACTTGAACACATGGAAGACGATAACGAACTGACAGTGAACACAAGGGAAAGCAGGACTAAATACAAAGACACTAATCACAACACAAGCCACAGCTGGGGAGGGGAGGCAGAAACACGAGGGCGACAACAATGAAACAGTCAGGCCCCGGCCGTGGCGCAACTGGCTGGGGCACCTGCACCGTACGTCGGCGACCCGGGTTCGACTCTCTCTCCCACTTTCCTATCACTCTCCACTGTCCTGTCCGATTAAAGGTTTGTATATTCCAAAAACCATTAATTAAAACTGTTAATATGACAGAATCAAAGACGGCCACCAGGACTTGTTCTATATGGACACGTGTTAAGATCAGAATGAAATAACTGTTGAAGCCAGTTAAATTCATATGTATGTGATCTGTGCAGGATAATATGTCCTGGTTAGAAAAGGTGGTTTAGGCCTTGTGTCTGTGATATATCAACTTGTCTTTTTAATTCCCTGATTAAACGGACATTAGAATAAAAAGCCATCAGTGAAATAACATAAATACAGGTACGTTGACACAATGTAAGTTAAACAGTCCTGCTCCCCAGTTCTGTGGCTACAGGCTAATGCTAAGCTATGCTATGCTAAGTTAAAATTCACTCCATGGTTACAGAGGGGTCCCTTAGTGTTCTGGTGATTCGGTCTGGAAGAGCCATATTGGTAATATTTAGTGTTTGCTGTGTTGCATATTGTGCATGTGAAAGAAAAGTGGACATTCTGTTTTGTCAATGACACTATAGCTTTTCTGGCTCCTGTTGTTCTTAAAACTAGTTAGCAGGCTTTGAGTAGCCACTGACTGAAAAGTACATTGAGAAAATAGTTCTGTGGGTCTGTGCGCTGTACAGGCCACACAAGACAGCAAAGAAAGATAAGATGCAGCACTGCACCTTTCCTTCATAATTTTTTCTCCCTATGACATCATCTATCCTAGACGCTTGATTCGGATAAGGACAAACTCCCCGCACATTTTTTTTTTAACTAAGCCTATTATAATAGATGTCCTCTGTACGGAGTGACAAAAATATCAATAAATTAATGGAAATGTAAAATCAGAAAGATAATATGAGAGATGGATTGCAAACATATTGTGGGCGAGGCAAGGACACGTTCAAAGAGAAGGAGACAATGACTTATAAATCCAACTTTAAGCACAAAAGTCTTTAAGACTTGGTCTTAATATCTATCAACGCTTTATAATGCATTACAGACCATTACATCGGACCAGATAACATATATATTTCATAGTGTTAAGCCTTAGACCATCTCTATCTAGATCCAATGTGCAAGCAGAATGAGGATTGATTTCACCTAAATAAATATCCACAATATTAAATAATCTTATATAGGTGACGGTACAGAATAATAATATGGATATAAATATGGCTATGTGGCATGTAGGGCCTTATTTTATCTACCAGTGTACAACCTGATTTTTTTTGCAACAATAACCACAGTCTTTCCCAACATTTGACCGTATCTCTGCTCTATCAATGGCAGTGTGGACGTTAGGGCACGCCTAACAGGAAGCATAACAATTTTTCTTACTAATTCTTCTTACTTTTGCATTATTTTATTTATCTTATTTGCACTGTGTATGTTGAGTTGTTGGAGGAGCCTGGGATATAAGATTTTCATTGCCAACATATACGCTGTATCTGCTGTGCATATGACAAATAAAACCTTTGAACCCTTGAACCCTTGAACCCCCTACTACTTGAGTTATCTGTTCAATATATTTATTTTTCTTGGGAAATATTGTTTATCTTTGCCTCTTCAGTCCACTAAAAATAATTCAAATTCAGACTTCATCATGAGGAGTTGCTTGTAGACTTCACATAGCTCATGTTCAATACTGCTCTTCTGAATCCTATGATGGTTTTTATTTGAGACATTTTATTCACTCAGGTCTCCGACTCAATGGATGTTTCATTCAACAGGTTACACCTCACCTTTGGTAAGTCTTTCGGCGGTCCTTGCTCTGCTGTAAATGACATATTCAGCTTTGCTTTAAGCATACTGATCCATTCTCCTGTGCCCCTCTGAACCCTTTGTTGTTTAGATTGCGTTTTGCACACAGGTGGTGTTTGCAGCAGATGCAGGTATCAGCTTTATCCCATTCAAACTCCCATCCCTCCCCCTTCCATTCTCCTCTCCAGCTCCCCCACTCTCCATGCTCCTCATTGAAGCAGACTGCAGCCTTCGCTGCCGCTTACCAGGATGGGGCTGCTGCCGTAACACACTCTGGCATCCTCGCTACAGGAGCTGCTTTCACTCATTAATTCACTCAGAGATGTACCAGCCAGGGATAGGGATAGGTCCGGAGGGAGTGTAGCGGGGGGCTTGAGTCGCAGTCTTCCAAGCTAACAAGAGTAATAGGCTTTGCCACAACACAGTATTGTCATTCCTATTACATATTCAGAATGTGTCAGCTTGTCTGAATAGCACTTGCCACTCTGTGTGGTTACAGTATTAAGACTCTATTTGGTATACAAGCGCTTAAAACAACATTTACATGCACACACTCATCTTTATTTACTCCCTGCTCGTCCAGAGAGTGTCAGTCCCATGCAGAAGGTAGCTGAATTACTTTGCGTTATGCTCAAACTCACAAATCTGAATGTCATAGTGCACCTGAGGCTAGATGGCGGAAAATACCACTGGTATCAGTTTGTGAACACTTATGTAGGTATGGCTTTTCAAGTCGCCTTGCTGAGAATAAATGGAGTGTGGACGGTAGCATGAGAGATTCCAGTTTGCCTTGTGAGGACTGCTTGGGTGGCCTTGAGCAGGGTAGCCCCCTTATTTTGAAATCTCTCCAGTACGGTGTAAAAAAACAAGAGGGTAAAATAAATGAACCTTATGTGATCATTAAACAGACATATTCTGCTAAGTTTCAGGTTCATATTAGTATTTATGTCTCTACTGGGACATGTCTCCATGCTTTAATGTTCAAAAACCTCTTTATTTTTCTCATACTGCCTGTGCTGCAGCACCTCTTTTCACCCTCTGTCTGGAACCAGAGCCCACTCTGCTCTGATTGGTTAGCTGGCCGGCTCTGTTGTGATTAGTCAAACACTTAGAGATGTCCCACCCCCTTAGCATATCACGTTCAATGGGTTGGAGTGCTTGCCAATGGAAGCGGCAGTGTTACATAGTTATGTCACTATGTCACAGGAGTTAACAATGGAGTCCTATGGAGGTGTTTCAGGCAGGGCGGGAGTGTGTGAGAAAGAAATTCCCTCTGGAGGGAACACAGGGATTTTAGCAAAAATGGGCTAAAGCCTGCAAGCTAGTTCAGGCAGTCAACTCAAGTCCCTCACATTCTCCTAATCTAGCGCTCTATTTAAGCTGCCAGATCTGCCTGCCTCTACCTGGCTAATGCTACTGCTGCGACCTCCGCATTGCTGATACTCGCCTGCCCCACCACCACCCCGGCCTCCACCCTAGCATACACCTGTAGGCTTGGGGGGGAAAGTTATCTAATCATCACTCAATGTTCTATGTAAATCTATGGAGTGATGAGGCTCAAGCCTAGACTCCTAACTCAAACTATTGCTGCTTCTAAGAAACATATGAGTTGTCTGACTGAATTACGTCTTGTTTACCACCACATCTAAACTTAAAAGCATCACACTGCCGCTCTTCTGAGCCTTTGGAACCATCTGAAGCTGTCTCCCACGCAGCAGATAAAGCTGCCAGCCTTGACTCAAAGCATCTTGAGTGGACATGGATAGCGGAGAGGGAGATGCTATTATTTTATGCATGGATCCTCCTCTGCCTCTGCTCTCTAAAGAGAGGTCAGGGTCACGATCCTTGTGTTCTTTTTTCTGCCTCACAGCACTATGAAAGGGTCAACCCATCAAAGTGCAGATTAACTACTCCATAATGTGTGTGTGTGTGCAGGGCCGGCCGTTACTATAGACCACCAAGGCGCCCGCCTAGGGCTCCAAAGTGGTGGGGGAGGGCGCCCTTAAGCATACATCTTTCTCTTAACAACATTGATTAACGAAATAAAATGAAATAAAACCCTGTTGAAATAAAACCTCATTAAAACAAAGGAACATGGCTGTGCCCCCCCATATGCTGAAATGAAAATATTATTATGTGTATGGGTAAACATACAGAATAAGTTTAAAATATTCTGAACCCATGGAGGGAGTTTGCTAGTAGTAGCACTAGCAGCACGGAGGTAGAACTAGTAGCTTGCTAGAGCTAGCTTTTAAACCTGTCTCAAGCAGTGGTAGCTATACTAACATCAACTTTCAGAAGCTGAACAGACTGACACAAGTTCACACATAGCTTTAAGTTCATTTTAATTATGTCACATAATCACCCCTCCTGAAGAAAGCTCAGCTGATCCCCCAGGTTCACCTCTCTCTGAACCTTGTAAGGTTGTTTAATCATTATTTATTGGTGGTAATAATAGTATTAGTTTTAGTAGTAGAAGTAGTAGTGGGCTATCAATGCATATGGTCTAATTTTATTTGTACAATGTTCTAATGTGGTAGGACTATAAAATTGACCAAATACAATGGTGTAACTAACATCATGGATGGATTCTATGCTTGAATTCAGCTGCATGTGAAGGGACATCTAGGACATCTAGTACTTCAGCAACCAGTGAAACACAGACCAGGGACACAGAGCCAGGACCAGGTAAATCCTTTGAATAATCTTTAGTAAAGCGATAATCATCTGTTTTAGTTCAAGATTATGTAAATAGATCAAAGTATAACCTCACACTTCCATTCATTACAAAATGATGACTTTCAATCTCATTCTCGATCGTTTCATTCATTGTATTGAACTCCACTGATCTGATTATACTCTGTGCTTGAATTCAGCTGCAGGTGAAGGGACATCTACGATCACACCTAGCACTTCAGCAACCAGTGAAACACAGACCGGGGTTACAGAGCCTGCAGCAGGTAAGTCTATTTAATAATCTTTATTCTATTTTACACTTAAAAGCTTACAAAACAATGATTTATTTACACCTAATGCCATTTTCAAATGTTTTAATAATTGTTCACTCCATTAAACACCACTGATCTTGTTAAAAAATTATGATTTAGATGTATTTACTGCCTGTCATATTATGACTCACAAGATCAGTGATAAATCTAAACATATGAACAAGAGAGAACATGTATCTGTATTAAAAGAATAACGTCAATTGTATGTGTTTGCCTTCAGGTGAAGGAGCAACAGACACAACCGGCCCCTGCTTCTACACCACAGCCTGCAGACACCCTATCCCCCCACAACAAGTTCTGATATCCATGAGTCTGTCAGGGGAGCACCTATTGATCCTGGAGGAGGACTGAATTAGTCAATAGAGGACCATATCAAACCAATCCAGATTTCACCTTTCCCAAACGACAGGATGGACGAAGTTGCCATCGCCACTATTTTTACCGAAAGTTAGTGAATGGAGGAAAAATTAGGAGAAGCTGGTTGGTGTACTCAAAGAACACAAACAGTCTTTACTGTTTCTGCTGCAAGCTCTTCTCAATGAAAAGCTTTAGCCTGATCAGCAGTGGATGAAATGACTGGAAAAACTGCGGCCAAGTCCTAAAAACTCACAAGACTAGTCCAGAACATTCACAGCACATATCATCCTGAAAGGAACTGGAGATCCATCTCGAAAAAGGCCAGACAATTGATAAACTTGAAATGGCACTTCTTCAGGCTGAAAGGAGGACATGGCGCGAGGTCCTGACTATGTTGGTGGCCATCATTCAGTCATTGGCAGAGCGCAATATTCCACTTAGGGGAGGGTCAGACAGGCTTTACCAGCCAAACAATGGGAACTTCCTCAAAGAGGTTGAGTTCTTGGCCAAGTTTGACCCATTCCTCAGACAACATGTTGCTGCGGCTGAAAGAGGAGGAATGCTCACAACATACTTAGGGAAGACTATTCAGAATGAGTTGATTGATTGTATTGGTCACAAAATTGTGTAGCATATGAGTAGGAAAATGAAACAATCAAAATATTTCTCAGTCATTTTGGATTGTACTCCTGACATGAGCCACCAAGAGCAACTATCGGTTGTACTTCGAACCATCGCGATACAAGAAACACCAGCAGTAAAAGAGTACTTTATGGGGTTCCTTGAAGTGGAATCATCCACTGGAGAAAGCCTCTCAACCCTCATTCTGAGAGAGGTGGAGGTGTTTAACATTCCCTTTGAGGATTGTCGGGGATAATCATATGACAATGGTGCAAATATGAAGGGAAAGTCAAAGGGAGTCCAAGCCAGACTCCTGAGAGTAAACCCTCTGGCTTTATTTGTTCCATGTGGAGCCCATACTCTAAATTTGGTGGTAGCAGATGCATCAAAAAGCTCAACCAAGGCCAAAAATTACTTTGGCTACTTACAAAGGCTATTCACACTATTCTCTGCTTCCACACAAATATGGGCCATCTTAAAGCAGCATGTTAAGACGACTCCGAAATCCTGGTCCGACACCAGATGGGAAAGCCGGATAAACAGTGTCCAGGCTGTAAGATTTCAGACAGCCGATGTCAGAGAGGCTCTGCTAGAGGCGAGGAATACAGCCACAGATGCAGTTATTGGAACTGAGGCCGGTCCTTGGCTGAAGAAGTAGGATCATACAGATTTTGCATTTGCAGTGTGGTTTGGTATGACATTCTTGCCAAAATTCAGCATGTCAGCAAAATGTTGCAGTCTGTGTCCATGCAATTGGATGTGGCTCTTCAGCTCCTTAAGACTGCAGAAGCCTTTCTCACCACCTATAGAGGAAATGGATTTAGTTCAGCCCAGGTATCAGCCAGACAACTCTCTGAGGAGATGAATGTGGAAACTGCTCTGAAGCAGAAGAGGCTGCGAAAGACAAAGAGACAGTACTCACCTGATGAGCCAGAGGGGGATGCACTCAAACTATTGGAAATGTCCTTCTTCAATGTGGTGGTTGGTGTGGCGGTTGCATCATTGCAAGAAGGTTTCAAAACCTTAGGTGATGTTGAGGATAAGTTTGGAGTGCTGGTGAATTTCCCTAATCTCCCACAAGAATAGCTCACAAAGAAGTGTGAAGCCCTCAGTCAAACCCTCAGCTGTGGTGGGCAGTCAGACCTGGATGGGAAGGAATTAGCAATGGAAATGCAGAATTTCCCTGATTTGCCAAAAGCTAGCATGACCACTCTGGAACTTCTAAGTTTCTTGTATGAGAAGAAATTAGGAGAAATTTTTCCAAACATGTGGGTTCCCCTCAGAATTGCTGCTACCCTTCCAGTAACAGTAGCTTCTGCAGAGAGAAGCTTTTCAAAATTGAAATGAATTAAAACTTACCTTAGCTCAACAATGAGCCAAGAACGTCTCAATGGGCTTGCACTTACAATAGTAAGGCTAGGCGTGCTCAATGTTAAACTAAGTTTAACCTCTTTGGTAGGGAATAGCCCATATGCACACACCCCTCTCTCCTTCCCCCAACCTGGAATGTGTCCTAACTTTTAACTTAATGCTTGAATACTGGCTGTCACTTTAATACCTAACATTCTAATATTTGCTGCTGATTTCTGTGTCTCTCCTACTGTTAACATTATTCTAATATTTGCTGCTGATTTCTGTGTCTCTCCTACTGTTTACATGATACTCTTGTATTTTCTATTATCCATATTCAATGCTGCTTTTTAGGCTTTAGCCTTGCACTGTAATACTCCCTTGCATTACACCATGGCACACATTCTCCTTGAGCACCTTACAATGCACACTGAATCACAGGGTCAGGCCCTGCCACTGCAAGTGTCCTATGCCTATAGTTTATCTATTTACATTCATGTGGATTTTTATATCATCTTTTTATGTTGTATGCATTGTGTGTATTGTCTATAAGCTACTGGAGACCTTGAATTTCCCTCGGGAGCAATAAAGTATCTATCTGACTGTCTGTCTGTCTGTCTTTCTATCTATCTACTACAACTATGTTTAACCTCTTTGGTAGTAAAATGCCACAGTACTTATTTTTAAATGTGTTCATTGTTTATATTTATTTTTCTTTCAAATTCTTAGTTTGATAAAGGGGGGTGCAAATCTCAGTATCGCCCAGGGCAGCCAATGGGCTAGGGCCGGCTCTTTGTGTGTGTGTGTGTGTGTGTGTGTGTGTGTGTGTGTGTGTGTGTGTGTGTGTGTGTGTGTGTGTGTGTGTGTGTGTGTGTGTGTGTGTGTGTATGTGTGTGTGTTTGTGTGTGTGTGTGTGCGTGTGTGTGTGTGTGTGTGTGAGAGTTGTTGTGCGTGGATTCTCCCACACCCTGGCCTTGCGTCTTTTGGTTCGGCGATCATGAATACACATGAGTGTGAGAGAGCGTTAGAGGGGTCGGCGGTTCAAAGCTGTAATCATGTTTCTGTGTTTGAACTCCCTTCACCTCTGTTTGACATTGGCTCTGATGAAGCGAGAGGGTTGCAGATTTGTGCCATCATACTCGCTGCCAACCCCCCCCCCCCCCCCCCCCCCCCCCCCCATGAGGCCGCTGACATGCTATATTGAACTTGCAGCTCCTTTTTAAGTTTCAGCCCTTTGAGGCGCAATTTCCTTCCTCCGTTGTGGTTGGCAGAGGTCCAGCTTCACATGATTACTGCTTTCTTGTTGTTTAACTTTCTTTGTTCTATCTCAAGCAGGGCTGAGAGGGTTACTTTAACAATGTCATCCGTTACAATCAGTGTTGGGAACGTTACTTTAAAAAAGTAATTAGTTATAGTTACTCACTACTTGTTACTAAAAGTAACTAAGTTAGTAACTGAATTACTCTATAATAAAAGTAACTTGTTACCACGGAAAGTAACTATTTGTGTTACTGTAAAAAAAAAGTTGCTACATATGTATATATACACTTTACATGCACGTTCTTGCCTTTGACCTCAATGAATTTTAAGTAGTGCTTATAACTCCAATTTGAAAATGCCAACTTTTCATCGGATTGCTCTGGACTCGCCATTTCTGCTACTTCCTCGAATCTGTTTGGTGTGTGTGTGTGTGTGTGTGTGTGTGTGTGTGTGTGTGTGTGTGTGTGTGTGTGTGTGTGTGTGTGTGTGTGTGTGTGTGTGGCGTGCGTGTCCTGCCTGGCTGTGTGTAAAAAACACTGGCTCTGATTGGCTACCATGAAACATGACTCTGCCTTAGCCAATCATAATCGCTTATCTCGTTATTAACCCACCCGGTTTCCTCACTGGCAGTCTGTGTGAACGCACCCCAAGCCTCGGATGACAACAGGCTACGGGTAGTTTATTCAATCAATTCATAGTAACGCAGCGCATTTAACGTTCAGTAACGATAACGGTGTTGTAACGACGGAAACACTAATTAGTTACATTACCCCGTTACTGAACAAATAACGGCGCTATTCCCAACACTGGTTAATACTCGTTACCTGTAAAAATAGTAATTTCATTGTTTGTCTTTTGTTAACTGGACTTTTCTTCACACTGTACATCTTACATATATATTTAATTAACATGCCATTTGCGCACACTTAATGTTAATGATATCCTACTTTTACATTTTGTTAGCTGTAATTTGGCCCTTCATTCTGTTTATTTGACAGATAGTTTACTGATTTTTATTTTTTAGGGTCAACATGTACAGTATATATTTTACTTTTTAGTTCTGTTTTATTTTCTGTTTTTGAATGTTTCTATTTTCTTTTCTTTTTCTTTTACATTGTTTTTTATTTTTTAAATGATGTGCAATGCCTTTAAAATGCCGCTGTGACAAAAAAGGCCCAATTTGGGATCATATCTTCACTTTTCTAATCAGGTACCCAATCTGAGAATGAACATAAATAAGTGTATTATGTAAGACAACAGAACAATGTGACCTTAGAAAAGAAGAAACCAAGATATTTAGGATCAAAAATGGTTTTATTTTTAAGAAAAACCTGCCTTTCATGAAGCATATTCAGGCAGTAGTCTAAACACCAACACTGAAACACATGAGTACATACTACAGTTTATAAAAGCAGAAATAAAATCTGAGTTTACAGAAAATGCTCAATTTTTTTAACACACACAGTTAAACTCACACACACACTATTTTATGAACATAGGTTCACCTGCTGAATTAAAAACGGAACAATTGAACCAAGTAAATAGAAAACCATAAAGCAGATTCAGGCAGTGAGATATAGAATCCCCACTTTAAGTAGCAGTAATCTTTATTTCTGTATCCCGATTCCGTAATACGGTTACATGTAATCTGTTACTGTCGAAGCTTGAGTGATTTTTAGTGGTTCTTTATGAAACTTCCAAAACTTAAATTTCCCTTGAGCTCGGCTTTTCTCTTGAAATTGTGGAGATAAAGGAAAGTAAGACACAGGGAGCAAGGACATGGGTTCTCATTAGCATATGTAAGAAAGTGACTGAGCTCCCTTGCTCCGAGAGAAATAACAGACAGCAGCCTTTGACACTTGTTTCCGAGCAGCGAGGAGATGTATGATGCTCCTTCCTTTCTTGTTTTCTACAGAGAAATATGGTTACTCTCGGACAACAAGGGGAGACGTATTATCCCGCGCAGCGTGGCGATATCTGCCGGAGCGCTTTTGATATATCGAGATTGTTATTAACCTCTGATAAATCTTTTCAGCTGGCCGGCATCCTTGGCTGTGGGGAAAACCGTGGATTAAAACATCCTCCTCTCCCCAAGGTGATGAGTGGATGGAGGGTGTAATTGAGCTTTGAGGCGAGCGATACCCACAGTTTTCCTACTGTTCCCCTCAGGCCTTTAGGCAGGATCAAAACAAAAAGGATGGCTGCAATCGTAAAGAAACAACTTCACTGAAAAAACTGAAACATTGACTTTAATTAAATGTATTGCATGGACAGATTTCATTAGGTTACTTTAAATCAATTACATACGTTTAAATGGTACAACTTAATATTTTTGCTTCCAACTAACGTATTACAGTTATTTGAAGTTTGTTGACATAATACACTTAATTAAAGTCAACGTTTCCGTTTTTTCACTGTGGCTGAACGCAGGATTGACGTGGACGTCAGTGCGAATGCAAAATAAGTGCATTTTTTTAAGTAACATCACCTCTGTTATGTCTTACTTTCACTTTCCCGGGTTCTTCTTCCCGTGAGATTTAGTTCATTACCTTATCATCAGTTTCCCTAAGAGAGAAAGTAAAATATGCTGATGACTTCTCTGAGGTGTGGGGAGTTTTTGGCAGTCTCAGGAGTTCTGCGCCAATCGTTTACCATGTGAAGTGATTATACGCAACCGGCCCTTTGTTATCTCAGTGAGGCAGTCTGTTGTAAATAGCTTCTAAGGTATCTGGGCTGCACAGTCACTTGGAAAAGAGTAATTGGATAATTAATTTAGTCCCGGACAGGTCAAACTGATTTTTTTCTGTGGCTCGCAAGGTCCCGTAGACTCATGATTGATGTGTGGCAAAGGATAACTGAAGAGATTCAGCGGCTCCTCGTACTCCACACAAAGCATCGTGGGTCATGAGCACACAGGAGAGGTGTCAAGGGTAAGACCAATATCAGACTGAATATGTATCAGGAACATACTGACCTTTTATTAAACCAACTCAGTCTTGTCCAACCTGGTTGATATGAGGCAGTTTCATTGATCAGTATGTCTTTAGTGAACTTGATGAAGTGATTCCAAACACTTTCCTTCAAAAATAATAATTTTTGGTTATCTTTATTGGTGTCCTAATCTTCTACTCTCAGTCCTACTAATAATTCTGGGGGGTTTCCAGGTATAAGTGCAGTTTAAGATGTAATAACAAGCAGCCATAGCTTGTTAATGATCACCTCAAAAAACACAATTTATTTATGCATTACACATTTATTTTAAAACGACAAAAAAGGCTTTAAATTTCAGGTGTAAAAAGCTTTATGGGAAATGCTGGGTTATCAAGACTACCGGTTCAAATTCATGCTATGGGCTACGTGTCACAAGGACAATGACAATACTATAATGCTGATTGCAAGCAGGTATCTCCATCATCTTCTACACAAACCAAAAGTATGGAACACAAAGTACAACTAAAGCTGATGGGAATGTTATCCAAAGTGACAGGCCAACATTGTCCCTAGTGCAACGTCATTTTAGGGTTAGGGTAGGAAAACCCTTGTCATCGAAAGAATAACTACTTAGGTAAGGCAATGATCGGGATAATGGTTAAAAGTTCAAAAGCTATAACAACTGGTTCAGCAATACAGCTTGACATCATTTTAAATCCCATTCTCAATCCATCATGTCCCCATTTCTGTCCTCTGTCACATCCATTCATCCTCTCTTCTCTCCATTGACCCGCTCTCATGCTCATACTTGTTGATCTCTGCTTGTTTCAGGTAACCAGACCCACAAGGATGGAACAGCGCCACATATTGCACATTGACATGTCTACTGTGAATCTGGTAGCAGGGGTCTCAGGAAGACAGGAAGTTGATGATTACTGATGGTGAGTTCTGATTTGAGGCAAACTCAAAACAAGCTCCACAGGAATGCACTACCGTTTGTGTTGTTCTTTTGCGCTTCATTATGCAGCCCTTTGATTGACAAAGAAAATAAATGTTAGAGTTATGTCCTTGTTCCTATTTCATTGATGGTGCGGACTGGCATTGATCAGAAAATGCAAATATTATACGCTTATGTTGTTCAAAGTAGCTGTTAAAGAGTACTCATTCCACCTCAAAGTCATTCTACAGATGTACGTTTCCGGGCACATAGGTATAATACAGCTCTTTTGGCATGTCTGGGTATCATCCCCCTCATGTCATTAGGCAGAATAGAAATGGACCACACAGGAAGTCGTGAGGTTCCCCGGTGTTCTGTGGAAGAGGTATCATTAAAGTGATTATTCTGATTACTCTCGCAATGCTTCCTGGAGTGAAAAGCTCTAATCATCACACACTGATACATCCAATTCTGATTGACATCTCACCCTCACGGTATACACAGAAATAATACCTACATCAACTTTGGATTTGGGAAATTAGCTAAGGGGGCTTGCCATTAAATCCTTCTACAGAAGGAGATACAACGCAGAAGTCTGAAGGTCCGGTGGATCAAACAGAGCAGTCTCACCACACTGTTACGCAGCGTACACATGGTTCCGTTGTGTTGTCGCTTGCTGGTGGGCCGGTCTGGCGCTTGGGGTTAACGCGACCAATGTAGGTCCGTGTTTGACCTACATAACAGGGCGGTGAGCCCTGGGTGAACCCCGGACGGTCTCCGTGTGCGTCTTGCTAGCTTCTGTAATTTAAGTGTTATATCAATCGCTCGAGTGTAGTTACAACTGCACTTATACAAAATGGAAAGTAATGGATAAATATTTACTAAGATTACATTTTGTTTGCTTGGTTAGCCCACAGGCAAATATAGATGCAGATATATTAGTGAATAAATAAAACTCGTGAAATATTATGACAATGGTGCTAAATAGGCTAAATAATAATCTAAATCACTTACATTTTAAGTATATGAAGGTAAAACAAGTGCAGTCAATTTGATGGAGCTGAATTAATGGTAGCCTGATCTTCATTTTACAGGTGCTATGCTTAAGTTCCTAACAAGCAGCACAGAGTCCAGTCAGTCAGCCAGTGGAGGAACAGACCCAGATAAGACAGGCACAGATTAGCCACCTTCAACCAGCAGCAGCACAGGTCCAGTACAGCCAGCATTAAGTACGTGTGTACAGCAAGCATCAGAAGCTAGCTCAGACCCTAAAGCAACAGTCTCTGCTCCACCAAATGATCCAGCAGACTGGCCCCCAGTCTTAACGGACTGTATGCGGACTGAGTTGGTGCGCAGAGGTCCATTCAAGCCAGTAGTGGATTTTTCTTACCCCAAAGACAAGTCCAGAAGAAGGTTCCATCCAGGATTATTAAAGAGACGGCTGTCAAATGGTGAAAAGATATTGTTTTTGCTGTAAACTCTAAACTAAAAAACACAAAATAATAGGAGAAGGTGTTAATGACTGGTCAAATATCAACGTCATTCTGAAGCAGCATGAGGGTAGTCCTGAACACACAAGCAATATGATTAAGTGGAGAGAACTTGATCTGTACTTAAGTCGTGGAAAAACATTTGACCACATAAAAATGACAGCTTTGGAGGCTGAAAGAAAGAGATGGCGAGATGTCCTTACACGCCTCATAAGTATCACACAGTCTCTAGCTGAAAGAAACCTAGCATTCAGAGGTTCATCAGATAAGCTCTTCCAACCAGATAATGGAAACTTTCTGAAAGAGGTTGAATTATTAGCTAAATTTGACCCTGTTTTGGAAAATCATGTCAGCAGAATTAAAGACGGAGAGACACATGCTCATGACCTTAGTAAGGACATACAGAATGAGCTGATACAGCTTGTGAGTGACAGGATTTTCACAACTATTGTGACTCAAGTGAGAGACTCAAAATACTTCTCCATTATCTTAGACTGTACACCTGACATTAGTCACCAGGAGCAGATGTCCATTATCCTCAGAAGTGTGGCTTTAAAGGGACAGCCAGAGATAAAGGAGCACTTCCTCGGCTTTGTGAATGTTGAGGCTACAACTGGCTTAAGTCTGTCTACAGTCATCTTGGAAAAGCTGACTGATCTGAAAATTCCATTTGACAATAGGGCAAGCCTATGACAATGGGGCAAACATGAAAGGTAAACACCAAGGAGTACAAGCCAGACTGTTGAGAATGAATCCCAGAGCTGTGTTTGTTCCATGTGGTGCACACACATTAAGCCTCGTCATTGCAGATGCTGCCAAATCCTCCAAAGATGCTGTTGTTTTTTTTTGGCTATGTACAAAAGCTGTTCACCTTTTTTTCTGCTGGCACACAAAGGTGGAATATCTTGAAACAACATGTGAACATAACAGTGAAGTCATGGACTGACACAAGATGGGAGAGCAGGCTTCAAAGTGTCCATGCAGTCAGGTATCAGGCCTCTGAGATTCGAGAAGACTTACTGGAAGCCAGACAGAAGATTAATGATCCTGTGGTGAAACTGGAGGCACAGTCACTTGCAGAGGAAGTTGGTTCTTACCACTTCTTGATTTGCTGTGTAGTGTGGTGTGAGATACTGTCAAGAACAAATACAGTGAACAAGCTCCTCCAGTCTGCTTCAATGCAGCTTGACGTAGCCCATGGAGGTCTGAACCGGCTCTGACCACGAGCAATGGAGCCAAAGCGAAGCAACGGAACCACAATGCAGTTCGGCAATGCTTGACATCCCCCCAGGTGCGTCGAGCGTCAATGCAATGGTGCCATGTGGACGGGCCGTTATTCGTTTTGTATTAATGATTCCTGAGTGATGAACGGCCAGATGTCTTATACTGCAGAAGTAAAATGCTATTTCTCACACATACAGCTGTTTTACCTTTAGAGAGGAAATGGATGTGACAAAATATCCAAACACATCGTAATAAAGTACAAGTATTTATGCTCTCTTTTCAGAATACAGTGATTGATAAAAACAAATCTCTTATGTTTCAAATACCAACAGCCAGTTTTAAACAAGGATAGAGAAAGCATGGGTGGTTCACATTTTCATCTACATCATAAAATGTGTTTACTCTGTAGCTGCACTACAAACTCTCTATCACCCATGGCTCTCTACAGCATCGTGAAGGACTGAAACAAATGCAATGTAGATTGGAGTGAAAAATGAAAAATAAACACAGGGAAATGCAAAAACGAATCACCAGTAAAGACTGATGCAATAACCAATTTGCGAGAGTTCAATTTTTTGAGATATTTGTGTGACCCTGCAAAACAGAGAGAATGTCTGCCTGTTGACACTGACGTACTGACTTTGTTTTGAAAAATTGTATGGGAGCAAACCATGGAATACTTCTGGAGAGCACGAAACTCTGGTTTCATCATGGCTTAACTGTCTCCAGTAAAGAAAAGGAAGTAACCAATAAAGGGAACATCAGAAGAAGACAGACAGGAAGTAAACACTAAAGAGGAGAGCAGAAGAAGAGAGACAGGAAGTAAACACCAACGGGAACAGCAGAAGCAGAGAGACAGGAAGTAAACACTAAAGCGGAGAGCAGAAGGCGACAGACAGGAAGTAAACACAAACAGGAACAGCAGAAGAACACAGACAGGAAATATATAAATCCTAACCCTTTAGATGTTTCTTTTCTCATTAATTACCACATTGCTTCTCATTCTCCCTCCCGAACTATCCAAAATATAGCAATACATTATTTAATGAATAAATTATAAATTCATTGTTTAACAATATGTTGGTTAATTAGTGCATCAGTGTAGTAACCCTAAATTAAATAAAAACAAAGCAAAAGTAGAGGAGGTTTTACCCAAAGTATGACTCTCCAAAATGTTCAGAGAAATATAATATCATGGTCTCTCAGCTCTCTGTCTACACAAAGCAGACATCCACAACATCAACCGGGTTTTGCTTGTCAGTTCTAAAGTCAAATGTCCACGGTCCCTCCGTCTCAGACAGAGATCATTTAGGTCATGGGGCCGAAACCCAGAAACCATCAGAGCTTCAGAGTGTCCAGTTTGCCTTACTTTAGAAGGCCTAGCGAGCATCCTGATAGCACACACACACCACACACACACACGAACGCACGCACGCACACACACACACACCACACACACACACACACACACACACACACACACACACACACACACACACACACACACACACACACACTCAGAGGGTCATATTCCAATTGCCGGTCTAAAAGCATGTGGCTGTGATAGAGTGCTCTGCAGCTTTTAGTATTTTGTTGGCCTGACGTGAAAACAGCGAGGTGAAGGCTGGTAAGGCAGTGCTGACGCTGAGAGCTTTTAATCTCCAGTAAGGGTGCATAATGCCACATTTCAGATCTGATATGATTTGACGTCTCTTGCCTGGGCCCTAATCACCCGCCCACACAGGAGTGCTGACATTACCCACTGCCCCCCCCCCCCCCAGCCCTGCAGCAGTAGCTCGTAAAGCCTGAAATGACTTTCTACTGAACACTGGATTTACTCTGAGAAATGTTTAAACCTGTAGCGGAAAGAATATGATGTTGTTTTTTCTCAAGAATGATCCCTAAGTGATAAATATCGGACAAAAGCCTGAAAGAAATAATAATAATATGAATGATTCAGTGAATATGTACTGTGTAAAATAAATAAATGCTGGAATACTGCATGAGTCAGTTCTGTGGAGTGTTATAAATTGTTTTGAAAAAAATATAAATAGAAACTGGAATAAATAATAAGTGGATAAACATAAATAAACAAGTATCAGATGATAAAAAACATGGTTAATTGAGTGAATAAATAAAAAATATATTTATTTTTCTTATAAATGGGGTTTCTATGTATGAATAAATAAAGAGAAAATCATTGTTATCGTACAACTTTTAACAATATTTGGTTATCCAAGCACTTATGAAAGGAATACAATAATACATCACTGACACACAGTTGTCAAATAAATAAGACCACTAATTCAAATGTATAAGAAAAATTGTTAAAAAGAATAACAAAAAATATATGCAGTATATGTTTAAATACAGTGAATACATGAAAAATAAAGAAAGAATTGAAAGGCATGGAAAACTTGTAAGTAAATCAAGAAAATGATTTACTGAACACCTATGTGAATGATGATGCAAATAAATATTGAAAACAAAATTGAAGAACTGTGTGTATTAGGGGACGTTAATAAGCGCCAAACGTGATTGAAAAGAAATGATTGAAAGAACACAAATGGAGGGCAGCTGCTCTGGATGCACTAAAGTTTATATATATAATATATAATGCATGAACACCTGTCAAAAGGGGGGGGGGGGGGGTTGGAGGTATTTTCACTGAGTAACCTGCTGTTTTGATGTGTAATAATGTTGTGCAGGACTTACCCTTCACACTGAATACTGGGCTTGTTAACAACCACAAGCAGACATGAGGACACAGCAGACCATCTCTCAGAGGAGGAGGAGGAGGAGGAGGAGGAGGAGGAGGCGAGGAGGTCCTTGTCCAGAGGAGAATGAACACAATGTCTTCCTCTGAGGAAGCCTTATTGTTCTAGTAAACAGGATTATTGGACAGATAAAACAACATGGTTCTTCCTCGCTGCTGAATCAGACACAGCACTGGGAGGGGAGGTTACCTGAGATGCAGATCAGTATAACACAAGCTGAGTGCACCTTGTAAAAAAAGACACACACACACACACACACACACACACACACACACACACACACACACACACACACACACACACACACACACACACACACACACACACACACACACACACACATACACACACTCACACACACACACAGCTGTCTGTCATTATAGCATAATAACTTTAAAGATTAAATCCGTGTGGGACTGGCCCTTTAAATATATGTATGCCGTTGCCACAAATTCACATTGGCAACCCTCCACCTCCACCTGTAGCATGTTTCCTTGGAATAGAAAATAAAATACTTCTATCAGTGCTACAACAGCAGTGAGGAGATATACCAAACAAAGCTTTGTGAGTGTGGAAGTTCAGGAAAGGCTATCAGGTGTTTGCCCAGCCCGGATATGAACTCTCTGTCCAACTGAGCTCTTTGTTCAAATGAGCAGATAAACGACAAATCAGCCCAGCCCTCCGTTTATCAACTCTGCCCACGCATGCACGCACGCACGCACGCACGCACGCACGCACGCACGCACGCACGCACGCACGCACACACCTCAATCAACATTATCTGAAGGACATGGTTTAACTTCATCATATGACTCTGATAGCATCAAAAATATTAGATTTTTGTAAAATTATTTTTGAGATATGGGCGAAGCCTGCGAGCTAGTTCAGGCAGTTGACTGATACATTCGCACATAACGGCCCTCGTCACTCTTGCAACCAACCAAACATAGTCTCCTAATCTCGCGCTCTATTTAAGCTGTTGGATCCGCCTACCTCTGCCTCGCTAATGCTGCTGCTGCTACTACTGCTGCTTCCACGCTGCTAATGTCTTCACCTCGCTGCTGCTGCGTTTACTTTGGCGATGCTCGCCTGCCCCAACACCACCCCAGCTTCCTCCCCAGCTTCCACCTGTAGGCTCGGGGATAACACAGTTATAATAAAATGTACATTCTGGTTTTGACCCCTAAAAGCAGCTAGCCTGTCCTTACCTCATCAATCCATCAACGTTTTTAAACATATCCTGCTTATTTTCAGGTTCATATTTGTATTTTGTGTCTCTACTGGGACATGTCTCCATGCTTTAATGTTTGAAAAGCTCTTTATTGTTCTCATACTGCCTGTGCTGCAGCACCTCTTTTCACCCTCTGTCTGAAACCAGAGCCCAGTCTGCTCTGATTGGTTAGCTGGCCGGCTCTGTTGCGCTTGGTCAACCACTTAGAGATGTTCCGTCCCTTAGCGTATAATGTACAATGTTTTCTAGCTCAAAAGAAGCATGAGTGTTACACAGTGATGTCCCTGTGTTACAGAAGTAAACAAAGGAGTCCAATGGAGGCGTTTCAGGCAAGGGGTATGCGGGGAAACTCCCTGTGTAGGGACAACAGGGATTGTGGCCTTTGCAGACCATTTACATGCACCAAAACGTATATAACACATTACAGAAAAGAGAAAACTCAAAAGCAAAGAAAGAAAGAAAAAGCAGAATAGGGCCTCTAAGTGTTGTATTGTATCGTATTGTATATCAATTATAAGCCCCACAGTGCAAAGAGAGCAATGCTTAATGTGAATACGCTTTTGAATAGATTTGAATATAGCTCTTTATTGCTGTTTCTCTAATAATGACAGTATTAATATATTACTTAAAACATAAATTCCACAATAAAAGTATCCAAATTCAAACTAATGCTTTGATTGAACATACCATCATACCCTTATCAACTTTTACTTTTACTTATTACTGCTGGACTAAATTTAGACCTGCAACGAAAGGCCAGGGGGTTTCTAAAATCATAAAGAATTTGAACATCCGCAATAATATTCTGTGGTGTCTGTCCAGCTGAGATGGCATGTCCTAGGAACAGAGTGTGGGACAACTGACCAACTAACTATATATCACTATCCCTCAGTGATGTTGCAGACCAAGGGCTAAATTCATCTTATAGATTTATTTTCCTTTGGCATGGAAGTGATTAAACCTTAGCATCAACTTTGGATACCCTAGCTCTGTACATGCCTTATTGCATTGTGTCCTGTGTAATTCAACATGGTTTGTGCATACTGCGTATACATGAATGCTATGTGGTGTTTTATGTAATCAGACAAAGAGTGGCATCTTTTCTGTGCGCCCCAGCAGTGAGAGCTGGACATTTATGTGCAAATGCTTTGTATTTGCCAACGTGAAGTCCCCTAGTGATTTTATTCATTGAAAATGGAATCCTCTGAGGTTCGTGGCGGCTGTCGTCAGCGCCTACCGTCTGAGTTATTCATAGGCCCTTTAGAAAGCTTGGTGCTATCAAAAAACAGTTTGTTCATAACTCGCAGCAACATCAAATCCCTGGCCACCCTCTCCTCTCTGACGCTCTCTCCTATCTCTGCTCTTCTCACCGTGCTGCCTGAAGCTTAAGGGGCTGTCGATAAGCAACCTCGTCAAGCAATTAATGTGAATAGTTTAACCTTTCATTTCAGCTTCCTAGAGAAATCATTGTGACTTCATAACCAGGGTCATCAATAAAGACTTGGCTCATGAGCCATTTCAGAAAGGTTAATAAGTATAATCCTCTTTTCCCGACACTCCCTGGGTGAAATCGTGAGCCCATCTGATCCCCGCCCTGCGCCTGAATGAATGCCTTTTTCTATCTACATCTATTTGTGTTTTCATTAAACATGTGTCTTCTATGAGCCTGCCTTGGCTTGTACAAATTGATCGCTCTTGGTAACTCTGGGTAGGGAGCGTCTGACTGGATCAAATGCATTCCTTTTAATGAGGCTATAGGGACCAAACAAGGTGATTGGTAGTCAGACACGTGTCCTCTAGCTTGTACTTTGCATTGACTTTCCTTTGTTCTACCTGTTCTATCCTCTGCTTAGATCAGGGGACAACTTTGACCCTTTTACACCAAACAACCCCAGGATGTAAGGAGTTGCAGGAACCTGGCCTTTATATCGATATTGGACAATTCTGCACCTCACAGTGCTAAAGTTCAAGGCCAACTCATGACATAATCATTGATTAACAAAGCTTTAACATAAGAGTGTAGGGCTGGGGTATTGGATGGGCATGTAGGGTTAGGATTTGTATCCTGTTTCAGATCTGGTATTAACCACAATTAAATGAAGGACTAGGACAATGGAGCGTGAGATGGGCCAGAGAGTCTGAGCAGGGAGAGCAGTATTGTAATTACTTTACCCCTAACTTGTGATGAAGAGAGATCTGAGCCAGACGGCAAAGCTCTTAATCTACTGGTCTATCTTCATTCATACTCTCACGTGGTCACGAGGGGGGGGGGGGGGGGGTCATGAGTGAAAGAACGAGATTGCTGATACAAGCACCCACCTTTCCTCCAGAAGGTGGCTTGCATCTCTCTGAGGGTGAGTGAGTGGTTCAGTCATCGAGGAGGGTCTCGCAGTAGAGACTTTGCGTAGAAAGGAGCCAGTTGAGGTGGGTGGGACACCTAGTTAGGATGCCACCTGGTCGCCTCCCTGGGATGGTGTTCCAGGCACAACCAGCTGGGAGGACACAAACGGGCAGACCCAGGACCAGCTGTAATGATTAAATCTCCACGGTGGCCTGCGAGTGCCTTGGAATCCCCCAGTCAGTGCTGGTTGATCTGGCCAGAGAAAGTAAAGTATAGGGTAATCTGCTGGAACTGCTTCCTCTGCAACTCGACCCTGGATAAGCAGTTCATGATGGATGGATGGATAAATGTAGAACCACATTTAGACATTATGAGTTTCAGACTTTCCTGGACATCATTGAATCTGAATCAAACACCCTTGGTACAGAAACTGCACATTTTATTGGATCTTTAAAATTATGTTTTTGGTAAAGTTAACCATGTCCTTTTTTTAACATATTATTATCAACACAACATCCTGTTATTCCTACAGTAAGTCATTTTTGGAAAATGTAAATGTAATATTTGCCATATTTTCATTTTGTGGTGTGATACTACATGGGAATTAACATGCCTTTTCTTGACTCTTAGTGACAATATTTTAATCAGGACAAGATTCCTTTGCAATGTATTTTACAAAACCTTGTGCTTGGCTTAATCAAATAGTTGACAGAAACAGACAAGTGTTCACCTGTAGGACGCAAATGAGGTTGTTATTTTCCTAATAGTAATGCATTTCAATAAAGAACCTTGATTCCTTGGGTGGTGGTAATTTAGTGCTTTCTCTGGGGAGCAGACTGTAACATGAGGGCGAATAAGGCGGCTGATCATTATTCATCTTTCTGTGCCTTCTCAGACTCGTCCCCACAGATTGCAGATTCAGATACAGCCTGCTTCATTCTGCTGAGCTTTCAACTTAAGTGGAGCAAAGCAGAAAGATTAATACTGTGAAAACAAAGATTTTTGGGTAAGGGGGGGTTGGGGAAATTAAATGACAAGACGCAATTTTCCACCCCGCTGGCTTGGTGCTGCGGTGGTTGAGGGGAGACAGACGGCGAGGCATGGGGGGGAGAGTGAAGATATTATACTTTCAGCTCTAAGGGTTGGGGGTGGCCGTGCTCCATAGGAATATGCACCCTACATCTGGTGAGCTGAAGTCAGAAGAAACAGCAAGTAACAGCACAGAAAAGAGCTCCAACCAGACAGCAGAGCTAAACACTGCTGATAGGTTTGAAGTCAAAATAGTAAGACCTCAAAGAACTGAGGCTGGATATTCTCTGGCCTCTGGTGTAGAAGATGTGCAGCAAATGTACCCACTCAAATCAAAGATGGCGCCTGAGATGGTTTCCCTGTCACAGGGTCCGTTTCAACTATTATTTTGCTAATTGTGTCTGCTTGAAAGATGTGAGCCGCCAAAGCGAGCCCTATTTTACAATGTGGTCTTTTGCTCATTTGATTGTTTATAGGCAGCAATGTTTTAGCACAACCAGCAATCAACGAGGAATATCCATAGTTTGGATTACCCATTGGCGCATCCTGAGAACTGTTGCATATAGGGAAACAAGGGTAATGGGACCAGTTCGGCCCCCCCTCTCAAAACTGAAACTGTAACGCATGCAGGGCTAAAAGTGTGTGCCTGTTACTATCTCTTTATTTTAAGCATAGGAATGTTTGTAGACTCCTTCTTCACAAGTAATGTAAGGGTAAAATATATGTAGGCTTGCTGGTCTCGTCATAAAACTAGAATTAAAAAGCACCGGGGGGTGGCGGGCATTACTGATGCTGGCCCCCCCTCCACGTTAGCTAGCTCCAGCAAGAAATGAGACGGAGAGACAAATCCAAAGGACTACTACAAAAACTCACTGATATCTTTGTCCAGAAGGATAGGCCACAGGACTTTAACTACAAGTAATGTCAAGACCATGCAGTCTATATTTTCAAGGGGTTGGCAAGTTAACGCCTTATTGCGTTAACTCATTAATTAACTAACGCCAACATTATTTTATCACACATTCTTTTTTATATATATATATATTTTATTATTATTTGGAAAGTCCGTTGCTCACTGGCTCTGAATACACATACAGACAAATCATGGGTGGGGTGGGATGTTGATCGGTATTGGCTTAGGATGGGTGTCATTGAGCGTCTCAACCAATGAGAGCATTTGGGGCCGGAGCGCTCACATGAACAGATTCAGAACGAACTGGAGGGGACAGAAACATGGAGAAAGGAACTGAACTCTGACATGGACATTTTAAATCTCTTCCAGACGGCGGAGCTGATAGAACCAGAGTCAGATGTAATCACTGCAGAGTAGAAGTTTCTTATCACTGTGAGGGAAACTTGTTTTCTATAACAAAGTAGATACAACGTTAATGCCCCGCAGTGGCAAATAGCTTTGGTTTATATTTGATTTGATTACTTTCATTAATGTTAAGTTGAGATTCACAAGAAGTATTTTACCTGCAACAGTGTAAAGGGAATACTGCTGTTAAAAAACGTCTTTGTTTAAAGTGATTCACACAGCAGTTCTTTTCAAATAAAAGTGCGCAATACAATACTTTTGAATTCATTATTGAATTTTGCGCATATCAATGCTTTTAATCGCGATTACAAATTGTAATAATTTCCCAGCACTACTAATTTCATTTGTGTTTAGTACGTAAATAGTGGAAATTAATTTGCCTTTAAAACATGTATCAAATATTCCTTTTAACCTAACTTTAATGTGTGTTTTTAGAATGGATGAAATGTGAATTTGAGCACACATTTACAGGCGTATGCGTTTGTTTTAGTGACATACATTATCCTTTCATTGCAGTATGCTGCACTGTGTCCATCTGCATACTCAGCTCTGCAGATCTAATGAATTTATTATAAAGAGATGTGGATTTATGGTGGAGATTATGCTTTTAGTGGTCGGCCTTTTAGGAATCAGTCAGGCAGCTGCTCAGCTTCATGAGAAATTTACACACTGCCAAGATACTGTATGTACAATTTCAGTACACTGAAGGGGCTGTACCTGTAGACCTGGGACCAAAACCACAGATTCTGGCTCCAAATGTTGAATTTTATTTCTGAATCATTTTAAATAAAGGTGAATGTGATGAATGGAACAAATGGCCCATCAAGGACCCATATTATTGCAGGTCTCAAAGGTATATTTCTTGAAAAACGCTATCTGACACTTTTTTGGGGAAATAACTTGAAACTTTTAAGAGGTACATATAAAATCTTGAGCATCACACACACACACTCAAAGACACACAACCGCAAGCACACAAACTCCTGCCCGCACTGCTGATCCCAAAAAACACACAAACAGTTAGAATCTTAAATCATATACACAAAGAAAAGCAACATACCTGATCGTTTACATAAATGAGACAGAAAAAAGGGATTATCCAACACATTATAACAGCAAACCTTGCACAAAACCAAACAAACAGCACATCATTTCCCCCAAAACAAGAACAAATCATAATTTCAGGGGCGAGTCCCCACACTCACAAACTTTGTAGCTCTGAATTGGCCAAAGCGAAGAATTGAGTTAGCAGTCCATCCAGCCTTCCTCTGTTGTTCTTGTTGAACTGACACCTGGCCTCTGTCACCTGGGCCGTTAGATCTTGCAGATGTACCTGTTGCTGCGCTGGTATGTGAGCTTTCCTTTCTCCCTGAACTCTGTAAGATCACTTGTTTGCTTTTGAAATTGTGCAATTCTTTGGCGTGCTGTGGGTCCTTCCTTACTTGGTCTGAGCTTGTCTGGAAGCCGGGTTTTAAAAACCATAATTGCCCGCTTCTCGTCTGCTCCTTCTTTTAGACCGATACCTTGTATATTTTTTTTGTGCTTCCTTTGTTCACTTTCTCAGCTCAGTCAGTCAAGGCTTAAGTCTTTACTCAAGTTCAGCAACTCTACCTTCCGGACAGGCTGTGCGTCATTCTTCCTGAGAAATCCTCCCGTTGCACATTCTTCTATATGTATTAGTGTTGTCATAAAGGCGGTTACCCTGGGTGGACTGCAGTTCAGCACATTTCTGCTCCATAAGAACAAAAATCTTCACTGAAAATGTGAACACCTTCATAGAAAAGGCAAGTGCTCTAGAACTATTCAATTCATTGACAGTAATAAGGAAACTGTTATGTTCTGAAAGCAACAGGAGCAAGAAAATTGCCAGCAATCACAGTAAAGCATTTGGAAACTTGTTAGGAATGACACCATAGAAGTTATACAATGGTTCAATTATTTTCTGAAGTTAAACATGAATACTTGAGTGAATTTAGTTATCTTTATTACTTTATCTCTTTTTTTTGTGCCTATCTGCTCATCATGTATTTCCAACAGTTGACCTTTTAGTGCTACCATGGAAAGTCATTCTGACCTGCATACAGCTTGCACAAAATTGGTACTCTAAGCAAAGCAAAGCAAATTCAGTTAAAGAAACTATAAAAAAGGTTGACATTACGCCTGAGTTATTCCCTTGTAATTACGGAAGTTCTTTCCTTTATCACAAGGAAAAGTAAGGCAACAATAGTAATCTGTAACATTGATACATTGACCATGACCTTATCCTGTTTTGTGAAGGGGGCTGCTGATCCAGGGTCAGAAGGGCAGTGTACCTTCCCTGATGCACAATGTGGAGAAACAGAGCTGGAGCTTTCTGACTTACCAGTCACATCCTGTTTGTGCAGCCCCGACAGCAGCTATCATCTCCCCCTCCTCCCTGTTGCATCCAGAATCACCTGCAGTAATGAAGGGCGGACGCATTGTCTGGCTCAGGGTTAGGTTCACCCTCTTGGTGGACGTCTATAATGAGCCCTTATTTGTTGCAGCTCAGCACCACTGGCTAGGTGAGGGTGGGAAATAATGTGCAAGCTGGCCAAAGGGCAGACAAACAGCGAGTTCTTGAGGGTCGTAATGTGAAATATGGAGCAGTACTACTAACCACTACAGTATTTTCTGTTATTGTACTGAAATTCCATTTTTGTTCAGCTTAAAGTGAACATATGTCTCCCAGGAGACATATGAAAAAAGCAGTCGATCTTTGACAGACTGTGGGGCGACACAAAATAGTGACAGGTGTCTAGGTTTTACATGTACACCAATTACTCTAATCTCACCTCTATTCCCTCTTTCTCCTCCTTTTCAACTGAACACAAAACAAGGACATGGCCCACAGAACAGGAGGAAATTGGTCCCTTGGAGGATTCCATGGCCTTGTTACAGAGCCGGGAAGAAGGAAACCCACACAAACAAGTCCACGGTCCCCTGAATAAACCACCAGATCTTGCAGTACTCCATGAATTGTTGAACGATATATCAATATATCTTGTTCTTATTACTGGACAACTAATATCTCCTTGTGTCCTCACCAGCTCCTGACTGCTGCCGGCATGATGACTGAATATCACCCAACTCACAGAACATTTAAACATAGGAACGGACTATCCTATCAGCCTTAACTGTAATTATTACAACTTGCACAAATGGCTGTGAGTCCTAAAACTGACCCATCAGGAAAGTTCTGTTTTTTTGGCATCCCAAAATAACTGAGACTATCTTTGCATTACACTCTGACGCAAATTTGACATTTGATTTAATGGGAGATACTGTATGGTGTTCAAATGGCCCAAAAATCGATTGCTAAAGAAATTCAACATACATGGGTTTGATTAATACAGCATTTATTTAATTGTTGGTCACTTTATGGCAGTCGAACAAGCTGGTGTATATTTTCTGATGTAACAAAAGCTTTCCAACCAATCTATCCCAAATCAAATCCTGGCAGTGGAACTTGTTTTACAGAGTGATGCTCCCAATGACAAGTAAACTACTCTTTGCAAGATAACAACTTGATGGATGGGCTGTACAAGAGAACAATAACTTCAAAACACTGATCTAAAAACTGGAGTATTAGATTCAGATTCAGAATACTTTATTTTCCATTGAATTTACAGATAATGGAATTGATTCTTTCGCACTGGCATTCAATTCATACACTAAAAAGGGAAATTGCATCTTAAATTGACAAAGTGGTAGTCTTAATAAAAGTGCTGAGTGGTTTGTGGTTACACTGCCTTGGATCTATGGAAATATCAGTTGATGAACTTATTACCAATATAACTAGCTTTAGTTTCAGGGCAAAAATATGTCTTTGAAACAGCAGTAGGTTGGCAAGCTGACTGTTAACAGTACAGATCTACAAATGTTAATAACAGCGTTCCATTGAATAGCAACAGATGTTAACAGTAGTTTTAAACAGTTTTCCAGCACTGCTATTGCTTTGCTGACTGCAACTCCTAATGTGCTCTCCACTTTATTCCAAGAGGATGATACCCTAATGTGAGAAACCAACACACACCTGCTCACATATCCACTGGGTTGCTAGCACTGAGACAGAATCTATGATTATACAGAAAACAAAATGCTAAATAATGTGTTTGGGACATGGGTGGATAGCTTGTCTCTCCACCTGCAGTGGCTTGAATGTGTTTTAAGTTACTCATATCCACTATGACTACAGCAGCTGTTCAAAGAGGAACCAGACCTTTTATGAACACTGTTCAAAACCAGAGTGTTTCGTACTGATGGAAGTGATTGGAGTGTAATTTCGACATGACTTTTGGGTATATGGACATATGAAAATACCCTGTGGAACATTCAGATTTGCACAAACACCACCAGTTATTGTGCCCCCTCAACCCAAAACTATAACTGGACTTGTCAACATGGATTGGAGGACAAAAGATATTTCACAAATCAGTTGAAAATAAGCCAAATGGATTTGATAAGATTGGAAATGTACTAATCAGTTCTGGGTTTATTGCTACAATCATATTGTTATACACATAACGTAGTTAAGGTTTAAAAAGGGTGGCCGCCAAATGGCCAAATGTATCAGAAAATCCATGAAAAGCATCACGTTCCAAAAAATGGGGCGAAGCCTTCGAGCTAGTTCAGGCAGTCAACTCGAGCACCAATGATGCATTTTCACATAACGCCCCTCGCCACTCTTGCAAAGAACCAAACACAGTCTCCTAAATCTGGGGCTCTATTTAAGCTGCCAGATTTACCTACCTCTGCCTCGCTAATTCGTCCTGGTCGTGGAACGACAGACCAGCTTTTCACTCTCGCAAGGATCCTGGAGGGGGCCTGGGAGTACGCTAATCCGGTCTACATGTGCTTTGTGGATTTGGAAAAGGCGTATGACTGGGTTCCCAGGGAGATACTGTGGGAGGTGCTGCGGGAGTATGGGGTGATCCAATGTCTGGGCCATCCAATCTCTGTATTCCCAAAGCGAGAGCTGTGTCCGGGTCCTCGGTAGCACGTCGGACCGATTTCCGGTGAGGGTTGGCCTCCGCCGGGGCTGCGCTTTGTCACCAATTGTGTTTGTGATATTCATGGACAGGATTTCAAGGCGTAGTCGTGGGGGAGGGGGTCTGCAGTTCGGTGGGCTAAGGATTGCACCACTGCTTTTTGCAGATGATGTGGTCCTAATGGCTTCATCGGTCTGTGACCTTCAGCACTCACTGGATCGGTTCACAGCCGAGTGTGAAGCGGCTGGGATGAGGATCAGCACCTCCAAATCTGAGGCCATGGTTCTCAGCAGGAAACCGATGGACTGTCCACTCCAGGTAGGGAATGAAGCCTTACCCCAAGTGAAGGAGTTCAAGTATCTCGGGGTCTTGTTCTCGAGTGAGGGAACAATGGAGCGTGAGATGGGCTGGAGAATCGGAGCAGCGGGAGCGGTACTGCAGTCGCTTTCCCGCACCGTTGTGACGAAAAGAGAGCTGAGCCAGAAGGCAAGGCTCTCTGTCTACCGGGCCATCTTCGTTCCTACCCTCACCTATGGTCATGAAGGATGGGTCATGACCGAAAGAACGAGATCGCGGATACAAGCAGCCGAAATGGGATTTCTCCGCAGGGTGGCTGGTATCTCCCTTAGGGATAAGGTGAGAAGTTCAGTCATCCGGGAGGGACTCGGAGTAGAAGCGCTGCTCCTTCGCGTTGAAAGGAGCCAGTTGAGTGGGTTTGGGCACCTAGTGAGGATGCCACCTGGGCGCCTCCCTTGGGAGGTGTTCCAGGCACGTCCAGCTGGGAAGAGACCGAGGGGTAGACCTAGGACCAGGTGGTGGGATTATATCTCTTCGCTGGCCTGGGAGCGCCTTGGAATCCCCCAGCTGGTTGATGTGGCCAGGGAAAGGAAAGTTTGGGGCTCTCTGCTGGAGCTGTTACCTCCGCGACCCTGACGGAAAAGCGGGAGAAGATGGATGGATGGATGGATGGATGGATGCCTCGCTAATGCTGCTGCTTCCACGCCGCTAATGTGTTCACCTCGCTGCTGCTGCTGCTGTTACGTTCACGTTGCCGATGCTCGCCTGCCCCACCACCACCCCAGCTTCCTCCCCAGCTTCCACCTGTAGGCTCTGGGGTATAGTTATCTAAACATCACTCAATGTTCTATGTAAATAATTATGTGGAGTGATGAGGCCTGAGCCTAGACGCCAAACTCAAACTATAAACTGCTTCTGATAAACATATTAATGAAACACGTGAGCTGTCATTTGTATATTCTTTTCTTTAACCTGTTTTATGTCTGTATATACTGAAGTCTTTGTGTTCATCGACCTCAGGAGCTGTAACAGCTAATAAGGATCCAAATAAATAAACACATCATAATTATTATTGACATTTATCTTTTGGTTATAGCAAATCCAAGACACATCTTAGACCAGGGGTGGGCAAACTTTTTGACTCGCGGGCCACAATGGGTTCTAAAATTTCACAGAGGGGCCGGGCCAGGAGCATTTGGATGGAGTGTTTGGGTCGGATATACTAAAGCATTACATGTAGTGTGTGCAAACCTTATAGCACAGTAAGAACACTATAACCCAATTTATTAACTATCTTTCAAATGAGCAAAATAGCCCTTATCAGTTAATAAGTTTGTCTCAAGGAATATGCAAGATATGGCGTTTACACACTATTTTGCACGATACTGGGAGGAGGAAATGTAAATAGATTAAAATAGCATACACACTGTGATTTATCAAGATTGCGTCTGTTTTTAATAAGTTTCAATCGAAGGTGCAAAGTTAAAGAAATCAACATTTATTGATAAAATTGAATCACTTTTTCAACATTCAAAACATTATTACACAACGAAATATTCAAGCTCAATAATATCTACTTGTGTTAAACCCCGCAAAATCATGGATGGATTGTCTTGACTGCGCGCTCTACAAACTCGCCACAAAATTAAAATTAAGAGCGATGTGTGGCGTGTTAATTCAGCTACTGTACCGCTGCTGTGCGTAAATGCGCATTGCTCTTAATTAAAAGACGCACTTCCAAACTTTCCATATGCATTTTTTATAACACAGCAGAAAAACTCACCAATTTCAGTGGGAACAGTGTTGTTGGTCTCCCTTTTTTGCCAGTGCATCAAAGTCTGGAGTTAGTTTTGTTGTGGCAATCCTCAGGACAGATCTGAGGTGTTGGTCAGTTAACTTGGATCTGTGATGGGCTTTGTTGATGTTCATGACGCTAAACGTCTGCTCACACACGTAGGTCGAGCCAAACAACACCAGCATCTTCTGTGCAGTACTCCGGAGGCCTGGAAACGTGGTCTCGTTAAGTGAAGCGTAAAAGTCATTCAGTTTAAGAGACTAGAACTTCTCCTTTAAGACGGAGTCAGACTGAAGATCGATCAGTTCCAATTGCAGCTCCTGCGGTGCTGCTTCGGGGTCTTGTGACAGGGGACAGGACACCAGTTGAAGTGACTTGTCAATTTTTTCGAAATCACAGAACCGACGGCAAAATTCTCTGTGCAGGTCGTCCAGTGATTTGCAGTATTTCTTCGCATTTCGGGCTGCCTCTTTCTGCACGGCGAGTGTGGGAAAATGTGTGAAAGATTTGTTTGACATTTGCCTGGAGAATAAAACCAGCTTGGATTTGAAGGCTCTCACATTTGTGTGCATGTCGTGCACAAACTGATCTTTCCCCTGTAGCTTCACGTTCAGTTCATTCATGTGTGAAAATATGTCCACAGCAAACGCAAAGTCACAAAGCCAGTTTGTGTCGCTCAGCTCGGGGAATTTGTCGAATTTCCCCATTAACTCCAAAAATGAGCGAATCTCCTCTTTGAGCTCCCAGACTCGTTGAAGCACTTTCCCCAAACTTAACCAGCGGACGCGCGAGTGGTAAAGTAGGTCCTGGTGATCCGCATCAGTTTCTTCCAGGAACGTAATGAACTGGCGATGATTAAGTCCCCTTGCTCGTATCAAGTTAACAAGTTTTACAACTGGACCCACGACGTGATTAAACTGCAATACAGATTTACACAAAGACTCCTGATGAATGATGCAGTGAAGAAAAATAACATCCTGGTCAGGGTTTTCTTCTTTCACTTTATCCTGGATTCTTTTCAGCAGCCCGACGTTTTTTCCAGTTAAATTTGGCGATCCATCCGTGGTGACATTGGCAAGTTTACTCCAAGGTAGCTTCATTCTCTCGATGACAGCAGACACCTGTTCATATACAGTGGGGCAAAAAAGTATTTAGTCAGCCACCAATTGTGCAAGTTCTCCCATTTAAAAAGATGAGAGAGGCCTGTAATTTTTATCATAGGTATACCTCAACTATGAGAGACAGAATGAGAAAAAAAAATCCAGAAAATCACATTGTAGGATTTTTAAAGAATTTATTTTCAAATTATTGTGGAAAATAAGTATTTGGTCAATAACAAAAGTTCATCTCAATACTTTGTTGTATACCCTTTGTTGGCAATGACAGAGGTCAAACGTTTTCTGTAAGTCTTCACAAGGTTTTCACACACTGTTGCTGGTATTTTGGCCCATTCCTCCATGCAGATCTCCTCTAAAGCAGTGATGTTTTGGGGCTGTCGCTGGGCAACACGGACTTTCTACTCCCTCCAACGATTTTCTATGGGGTTGAGATCTGGAGACTGGCTAGGCCACTCCAGGACCTTGAAATGCTTCTTACGAAGCCACTCCTTCGTTGCCCTGGCGGTGTGTTTGGGATCTTTGTCATGCTGAAAGACCCAGCCACGCTTCATCTTCAGTGCCCTTGCTGATGGAAGGAGGTTTTCACTCAAAATCTCACGATACATGGCCCCATTCATTCTTTCCTTTACACGGATGAGTTGTCCTGGTCCCTTTGCAGAAACACAGCCCCAAAGCATGATGTTTCCACCCCCATGCTTCACAGTAGGTATGGTTTTCTTTGGATGCAACTCTGCATTCTTTCTCCTCCAAACACGACGAGTTGAGTTTTTACCAAAAAGTTCTATTTTGGTTTCATCTGACCATATGACATTCTCCCAATCCTCTTCTGGATCATCCAAATGCCCTCTAGCAAACTTCAGACGGGCCTGGACATGTACTGGCTTAAGCAGGGGGACACGTCTGGAACTGCAGGATTGAAGTCCCTGGCGGCGTAGTGTGTTACTGATGGTAGCCTCTGTTACTTTGGTCCCAGCTCTCTGCAGGTCATTCACTAGGTCCCCCCGTGTGGTTCTGGGATTTTTGCTCACCGTTCTTGTGATAACTTTGACCCCACGGGGTGAGATCTTGCGTGGAGCCCCAGATCGAGGGAGATTAGCAGTGGTCTTGTATGTCTTCCATTTTCTAATAATTGCTCCCACAGTTGATTTCTTCACACCAAGCTGCTTACCTATTGCAGATTCAGTTTTCCCAGCCTGGTGCAGGTCTACAATTTTGTCTCTGGTCTCATTTGACAGCTCTTTGGTCTTGGCCATAGTGGAGTTTGGAGTATGACTGTTTGAGGTTGTGGACAGGTGTCTTTTATACTGATAACGAGTTCAAAAAGGTGCCATTAATACAGGTAACGAGTGGAGGACAGAGGAGCCTCTTAAAGAAGAAGTTACAGGTCTGTGAGAGCCAGAAATCTTGCTTGTTTGTAGGTGACCAAATACTTATTTTACCGAGGAATTTAACAATTAATTCATTAAAAATCCTACAATGTGATTTCCTGGATTTTCTTTTCTCATTCTGTCTCTCATAGTTGAAGTGTACCTATGATAGAAATTACAGGCCTCTCTCATCTTTTTAAATGGGAGAACTTGCACAATTGGTGGCTGACTAAACACTTTTTTGCCCCACTGTAAGTCCTCTCCTCGCGTTTTCCCTTTCAGTGATTCCATGCTCAAAAGGACTCTGTTATCTCAAAACTGTCGTTAATCCCTCGGATAAAAATTAGGAGCTGAGCAGTGTCTTTTATGTCGTTACTTTCATCCATCGCTAGTGAATATAACTTAAAAGACTCCACCTTTTTGTTTAACTCACTGACTATATCTTCGTCAATCAGTTCCACGCGGCGAGTCACTGTCCTGCGTGATAAACTGATTTTTTCAAACTTGGCTTTGCTCTCCGGACACAAGAGACCTGCTGTCTCTACCATGCATTCTTTCAAAAACTCGCCTTCGGAGAAAGGCTTGCTAGCCTTTGCTAATTTGAATGCCAGCAAATAACTTGCCTTGGCACTTGACTCTTGAATCGCAGTTTGTTGGTGAAAAAAGTTCTGTTGACTCTGTAAATTAGCTGCCAACCTCTGAGCAGTAGCCACCCGTTCTTGTGTTGATTGATTGCTAGCATAGTTTGCATGCTTCATGGCAAAGTGACGGCTGATATTGTACTCTTTGAAAACCGCAACAGTTTCTTGGCATACAGACATACAGCCATTGATCGAACTTCAGTGAAAAAGTATTTTGTTGTCCACTTCTTATTAAACACTCGGCATTCGCTGTCCACTTTCCGTTTCTTTGGTCCGCTCATTTTCACAGAAGGGCTCAAGTGAAAATAAAGAGTGCCGTATTTACCGCACTATAAAGCGGTTTAAAATCCTTATGGAGCGGAAATACGGTAATATTCGCCACTCCAATAATGGTTAATGTGGTTAGAGTGCGCCATCTATTGAGGAAACGTGGGCATTGCAGGGAAAGTGGAAAATTAAGGAGTTTTTACTATAATCTGGACAAATTCGGCGGGCCGGATTAAAAAACCTAACGGGCCGTATGTGGCCCGGGGGCCGTAGTTTGCCCATGTCTGTTTTAGACGGATAGACATGCCATATGATAAAGTCTCTTTTTTAACAAGTTATGCTGAACAGACTTTGATTGAAGTTATTATTATTATTTAATTATTGTGTTTTTATTTTACCTTCATGTCCACAGGCTTGCAATATATTTAATGGATAAAGGGAAATTCAGAGTTTGTAAAAAGAAAAGGCGCTAACAGCTTAAGAAACACTTTCATGAATGTTTTACCCCATCTATTGTTTGCACGCTTAGTCGATTTTGAGTTTTGGCAAAGTTAGTATTATGATTTGGAAGATGCAAACAGAAACAGATCAGAAACAGTAGAGGAGAAGGAAATTGAGAAAAAATTGTTGAATGTATGCCATAAACATCGACCCAGGGCCAGGCTCTGCCTCGCGTAGGATAAATATCCATTACTACGGAAAACGTTACAACCACAGAGAAGCTCCAGGAACAGCAGTACACAGCTGCACAGTTTTTATATCCACATTAGAAAGGTTATTAATTTCAAAGCAGGAGTTAGTGTAGTGCATGTGCATTGTACAGACATAACCCAAAGACAAACCAACTGGGAATGCTTTCCCTCCAGACTCTAAACAAGACATATGATTCTTTAAAATCTGCCATATTTTAGCCGGTGACTGTGTTGGTTCTCTGACTGTTACTCTCTCAGCGTCGCTGAATGATCTAACAGGCTAGGACATTTCAAATGCCACCACAAACTCACTTTCAGTTCTTTTTTTATTACCTCCCTCTACTCAACCTTTCTGTCCCGTCTTCCATCTGGACCATCCCTGACCCCTACTTGCCTTTCCTTTACTCCTTTTTCGCCTCTATCCTACCTCCTGGGAAGGTGTCCACTCATCAAAGCGTTCCGTCGCTGTCCATTCAGGGACAATCAGCAAACATGGGATAATTGGGTGTTGCTGGAGGTCCCCCTCAAGCGCACAGTGCCTCTCTGACAGGAAAAAGAGCATCAATAACCAAAGAGAAAAGTGACAGGCTCGGAGCCTGAAGCAAAGGAAGGGCAATGAAAGCCAGGAATAGTGTGTGATGACATGAATATCAATGCCGTCCCTGCAAGGTAAACAATGACTCTTAATTACAGAGCCAAGTTTTAATTAAGATGACGTTAGAGTAATTATTGCCCTGACGGGATGATTGAGTCAGGGAGTCCATGTTCTGATTAGTTTGCTCGTCTGGATGCTTCTGGTCCTGTAGAGAGGCAGCAGCAACATGACCTCTTGATGTCAGAGGATGGCTTTGTGGCACAGAGAGGGACCCTTCAAATATTCAGTTCTTCTCTACATTACAGGAAAGACTTCAAATAGATATTAATAACAACAACGCAGGGCAGAAGGTCATGAAGAGAAACTCTGCAAACTCATCTTATGGCCTTTTTCTTTTGTTGGTATTTGGAAGTGGTGATGCTAGTGATGTATTTGTAAAAAATTTCATTTGCAGAATGTTATCAGAAGGTGTTATCTGATACATCACACTACTCAGTGCAAAGTATTTCCAATGTTGTCCCCTGCACCGTATCGCTGCCAAAACAGCTCAATCCAAGACCTCTGATTCGCTGCCTGGTTTGTGATCCTTGATTCAAATAGGTCTGCTGGTGTGCTCCCTTTTTGCGGATAGAGGAAAAACAGAAAATCAAAGGGCAGGCGTAGGATTACAGAGAATGAGGAGACTCTTGGCAGAGTACAGACACAGATGAAGGCATCAGTGAGCTAATTTGGTAGCAATAACTTGTCAAATTAGGAGTACTTAAAATAAGTACTTTTTATCGTTTTAGATACAAACAAAACAACCTGGCAAGCAAACCCTCCATCCATTTCCATAACACCAGAAAGGAGGACACTTTGGGATTATCTTTTAGTTTTTATTCTGGCTTCACTGAATCCTTCAAAGTCAAAACACATTAAGACTGTAGTGTACTAACCACATGGTTGAATGTCTATTTTCGATACTTTTGCCCTTTCCTGGCTGCTTCCAAGAGTTGTTTGTTGTTATGGAGTCTCTGGTACATGTCTGTGCACTCAAATGTGAAGTTGACACAAATTTGCAGCTGTGCCTTGACACTGTCCACATCCAGACGATCTCATTTCTCCATGCTGAGGTCATCATTGAAAACACACGTTCTGTATGTGCATTGCTACATGGGATGGATAAGATGTAGACGCTGACCTTCCTTAGATTCACAAGTGGGACTTTTGCTTTGGAAAGCAGTTTCAGATACCGCTCTTCACTGTGGCAACTTTCCATTTCTGAAGAGCTGAGACCAGCTTCCATGCCATATTCCTCATAGAGTCCATCCATATCAATGTCTTTCAGGCTGCAGGCCTGGACTGCATCACTGTATTCTTCATAGGACACAGCAGTTGTGCGACTATTGAGTGGTTGTAGATCGCGCAATCAACTTTTGTTCCACAGTCTACACTCCTATATGACTGGTGATGCTTGATGGAGATTATGTCATCTTGAGGAGAAGAAGCTTCACGGAAAAACGATAAAAGTGAAGAGGCACCTGCGCTTTGAACGTTGCTTTTGTGCTTGTCTGTGCTAGCATGTCTGTCGACAGCACCTTTTCCTTTGCTGCTTAAAAGGAGGACAAATGAGCGTCCGGCTCAAGGCTGCGCTGGCAGACCGATACAGAAATTCAAAACCGGACGGTCTGACCTGAAACCGAACGGATGGCCACCCTATGTGCTACACTTTGAAGCAGAAACTAATAACAATATTTCCAAGCTAGCCAGAGATCAACGGCCAGTTGCAGTCATTGCCATTAAGAATGCTTATAGAAAAGCTAGCTTGCTGTATAGCGGGCTAGGCATCTCACGTTGTTTACGTCACTCTGAACCGGAAGTCTCTAGGGTTCTAGGATGCCATCTTCATACAATGCTATCTTCAGCAATGTACTGAACAATATCAACAGAAAAATGGACCATAGATGGATATACCGAGCTGTTATTTTTTTTTATTGACTTAAAAATAACAGCCCCATCTCTCAAACAAAGATTGGAGGACGTGAACATACTGCAAGATTACCAAACATTTAGTCTGAACAGGCCATTGTGAATACATACCAGAGCACCAAATGTGTGTAACCTCTCAAATGTGAACAGTTCCACCAAATAATATTTTAACCAAACCTTTTTTTTTATTAACTAACCAAGATATTCAGATTGACCTGCAGTAGGAACCAATGGTCTTTGAGCAAAGGGCCATAGACAGTGTAGTGAAGTTAGGAAGTATGGAAAAGGGTTTTTGTCTTTTCATAGGGTTTTTTGACAATATAAAATAATACCATCTTGACTTTTAAGCTCAGTCTGTGGTATCATACAAAGCATTGCATGTATCAACATTTAATGTAATGCTTCTATGTTAATTTCCTTTTTTTTTTCAAAGAATGAGAAATAATGGGGTTGAGGTTGCAAACAAAACGTATCAAGAATGTAATCACACTCCTGTGAATATCTTTTCAACAGTTTCCCATGATGATCATAGTTTTTCCTCTATTTGTAATGCTTCACAGACAACAGCTTCAAAGGAACCAGGCTTCTCCTACTTATTTTGCTCTCTTCATTGTATTGATCAGTTTTAATTGAAGTCTTTTTTTCTTCATTTGAAGTCCAGCGAGATTGCTGATGCTGGCCTTTCAAAGCGTTCTGAACGCTGCACAGGTGGATGAATTATTAACTGCTTCTGACTGCACCAGTCCACAGCTCTTCACTAATGAATGAAGAGCTGTGATGTGACATGAAACTTGGCCTTGACTCGTACTGAACCTTGCATTAACCTACAGTCACACTTGGATGCAGTTGCTTTAACAGTAAAGCTTTTGGAAAATCTTGCTGCACGTACAGAATGATCAGACCAGGCTTATGGATGCTAAGTCTTTCTATAGAACAAAAGCATTTATTTACTCAAAGATGTTGCATCACCAATAAGTGAAAACGCTGTGTGACAGTCAGCTATCTTCAATTGAATATTACAAGTCTAGCGGCTAAATCCTGACACAGGTTGCTTGATTATCAAGTGCACGATGACCTTTTGAAAAAGGTCCTGCTAATTAAAAAACCTTACTCAGTAAAATTGTCCATCCCTGTGGATACAACAAAATCAACTGCCCATGAATTGTAAGCACATTTAAATGAACACTGTGTGAATATCAATATCACTGTTATGCCCTTTTTTCACGGCTTTGAAAGTTCAACAGAGTAGAGTTCCTGCAAATCAATAAAAAAGGCAGGCATGCAATCTAATAAGCATCCTCTGTGATTAATTAAAAACGGTTCTATGTTGTGATGGGTGCCATAGAGCTCCTGCAGATGATGTCATATATGCTGGTCACGTGACGAGATACGACAGGGGCAGCCATTTTGGCAGTCATCGCGGCAGTAAATTGACAGGCACTGGCAGACTGTCAAGGATGGTGGATAACTGCTGTGCACCAGGTTGCACAAATAGGCGTGGGAAAAAGAAAGGTGTATCGTATTATCGCATTCCTAAAGACGCGGAGAGGAGGGAGAAGTGGATTGGAGCGATTAAAAGAGCCAGGAGCCTTCAGAAAAAGACTGAAAGATGGGACCCCCCGGCCGTTGGCTTTCGCTTATGCAGTGATCACTTCATATCAGGTGGGTGAAGGAATACAGTACAATGCTACAAAAAGTTTCTGGTCAGTTTAATTAAATTTAATTAGTTTAATTTAAGAAGTAGCACCCAGTTATTATAGCTAACGGACACTGTGATGTCCCTTTTTAACTCAACAAGTGTGGCTCTGGCGCAGCCTAGCCAGTTAGCAAGTTAGCTTGTAGCAAGCTAGTGGTAAACAAACCCGTGTTGAAATATTCCTTCTTATTTTGTAGGGAGAAAGAGTGATAATCCGTTGAGTCCGGATTTTATCCCCTCAATTTTCGATTACCTTCCATCTCCAGAGAAGAGGAGACATAAAACGAGACTGGAGGTTTTTAACAGAAGGCAGAAGGCTAAACTGCACAAAGTAGAGCAGGCAAAGATATCTGCAGAAGCCATCCGTCAAAGGTGGGTAGATCAAACTCCTGTCTGATTACATGTTGGGTCTACTTGTGATCGGTGTGTTATTCAGATTATTTTATTTCAAATAGTTAACTGCCGTGATATGGTTATAAACAATAACGTCACACCAGTCATTTAATGAAGGCTAATATCATATGATTTCCATTAAACATGTCAAACTGTAAACATGTAAACATGTCAAACTGCCATCAGTATTGTATGCATGAAAGCTTATTTTGCTGCTTCTGTGTTTTCATCAGGACATCAACTGATGCAGCCCCAGAAGACCATATCACAGAGCCTTTGAAGGAGCCCCCCATCACAGATCCGTTGGAAGACTCAGCCGATGATCCTGTCCAGCCTGAACCAGTAACACCACCATGCACCTCTGAAACCTGCTGTACCCGCATCCAGAGTCTTGAGCAAGAATGCCAAGCTCTAAGGGCTGAAAATGTGTTGTTAAGGGAAAAGATTAATAGGAAGACCCTGACAGAGATTAGTTTAAATAACAATGATAAAAAGGTGAATGTCCTCACTGGGCTGGCAACCTATGCATGTCTCATGACCATTTTTCAATATCTGGCTCCATTTCTCAAAGTTAAATCATCAATAACATGTTTTCAACAATACATGTTGACTTTGATGAAGCTTCGAATGAACTTAACATTTGACTTTTTGGGTTTTTATTTTGGCATCGACCCAACTACTGTCTCCAGGCACTTCAAAAACTGTGTTAATTTGATGTATTGTAGACTGGTGCCAAGCCTAGTGGTGTGGCCTGAAAGAGAATCTTTAAGAACATCTCTTCCATATGTATTTAGAAATGGTGACTACGAGAAGACTGTTTGTATCATTGATTGCTTTGAAATATTTCTAGAGAAACCAAGTAGATTGCGACCCAGTGCGCAGTGTTACTCAAGATACAAATCACATCACACCATGAAATATTTAATTGCCATTTGCCCTCAAGGTTCAATTTGTTTCATTTCTACTGGATGGGGAGGTCGCACCAGTGATAAGTTCATTACAGAACACAGTACTTTTTTACCTAATATTTTCCCAGGGGATGTTGTTTTGGCAGACAGGGGGTTTCTGGTGAAAGAGTCTGTTGAAAGGTGTCAGGCTGAATTAAAAATTCCAGCATTTACTCGTGGAAAAACACAGTTAGATCCTGCTGACATAGAGAATACAAGATCTCTAGCCTCTTTAAGGATTCACATCGAAAGAGTCATAGGAGTACTTCGTCAGAAATATACTATCTTACAAAGCACTGTGCCAATAACTTTCACAGACATAGAGAAAGAAAATGATGTTACTTATCTTGATAAAATTGTGAGTGTATGTTGTGGACTAACAAATGTACCTGATTCTGTGGTGCCCTTTGAGTGATGAATTTGTGCGTCAACAGAAAATAAACCTTTTTGATTCGCTTCTCACTTGTTTCTTGTGACTTCTTTTCTCACTGTCTCACTGACAGTCAAGTCCTCAAATATTCCTTCTGCACGCTCTTGTAATTCAGCCAGGTTCAGGTCTCTTGCCTTCTTGTCATACAGACTGGTAAGGGGTTCAGGTAAATCTAGCTTGACAGCCTTGGGTACATAGGATGTGGCGTACCCGCGAACAACTGACAGGACTGCAGGTCTGCAGGACTTCCCATCTTGAGTCCGGCACTGTGAGAGATTTTGGTAGAACTGTGTTTGCTCAGCAGCAGTCAGGGGTGGGAAAGATGGGGGCGCAGAGGTACCCTTGGTGGAATTCCCCTTTTTATTTTGTTGAGTATGGTTGAATATGATGTCCTTGCCCTGCAGGTACTCCACATTCTTCGCAGCATCCTCACTGGGAGAGGCCCACTTGCATTTTTTGGATGTGCAGCTGATCTCCTCGTGCCTTGCGTTGTTTTTTCCCCACAGACTGAAGAGAACAGCTGACACATGAGAGCAGCTCTCCCCGAGTCCCGCTGTGCAGTTGCAGTGGGCTCCCAGCACAACACCGTCGTTCCTCACCACCACCCATGGCTTTAGTTGACTTTCATTAAGCCTTTGGGAGTGATTAACCTATATGAAATTCCAAAACAGATAAATAAAGGTAAAAAACGCCAGCCACTTTGGTTGAGTACGATCAAAAATACAAACTAGCAAGTTACAGATGCACTGCAGTAGCTATCCAAGCTAAAAAACATGCTAACGTGACACTTCCGTAGCTAGCCAAGCTAATAAACAAACAATGCTAACGTGACACTGCCTATCAAACTGGAATAATTTAATACTTACCCTTGCAGTGATGATGCCGAAGTTTTTGGATGTAAGACTCCACAGTTGAATGTTGTTTACGAAGCCGGACTGACACCATTTGTAAGCCTCCAAGCTTTTGTACGCTCTGAGGGAGTCTCCTGAGTACACTGATGGAAAGCTTACAAGATAGCTGTGGATGTCTGCGTAGCGCAAGTCGGGTACATCGTCTTCAGAGCAGGAGGTTATGCTCTTGAAAAGCACACCGGGTGAATTATATGGGTCGCTTATATTTAATCTCTCTAATTTTGTACTATAAAGCCGAATTTCACTTGAATTAAAATGAGAAGTATACTCGCTCGGTAAGAAAACACTGGCACCGGTGGTCATGTTGACTGCCAAAATGGTGGCTCCCAACCAAAAGTCACGTGACCGCAGGAGCTCTATAGCAGATGTGGCCATTTACAACTGAGTGTATTCATCTTGTCCAGCCCCGCCCCCTTTCTGAAACGGTTTTACAGTAGGCTACCACTTCCTTGCTGTGTGTTGCGGGCAGGATGACATAGCCCCAAATGTTGGGTAACCCCCCCCCCCCCCCTTCGTTTAAGTGGGCTGAATACTATTTGATACCAGTAACATCACGTCTCTGTGTGTTATTAATAACATGTTAGTGGAGCCTCTGCACGGCCCTGTAACCTGCTGTATATGAACGAGTCTCTGTTCAACGTTAGCTCACCTGGTCATTGGTGTGTTAACGGGGATTTTGCTGACAAGCTTTATAAAAGCCGGCGATTCCAAAGACGACAGAGGCTGCATATCTTCAATACTCTGCCACGAGTGTCTGAACTTCTCTGGGTTCAAGCAGCAGACCCAGAGAAAGTTACCTTCTGTTTCTTCACTCCTGTCTTTCTCTTTTCTCCGAGCCTGCAGCTCTGCATTGTGAGCCTGCAGCTCTGTATTGTGAGCCTGCAGCTCTGCATTGTGAGCCTGCAGCTCTGTATTGTGAGCCTGCAGCTCTGCATTGTGAGCCTGCAGCTCTGCATTGTGAGCCTGCAGCTCTGTATTGTGAGCCTGCAGCTCTGCATTGTGAGCCTGCAGCTCTGTATTGTGAGCCTGCAGCTCTGCATTGTGAGCCAGCAGCTCTGTATTGTGAGCCTGCAGCTCTGCATTGTGAGCCTGCAGCTCTCAATCGCGAATCTGTTTCTGCAGCCCTCTTAACCAATAGTAAACAGGCTTACTGAGTTATTATTCTACCTGCACAGTTGTTCCTCTGGTGTCTGAATGTCTCGGGATGTTTGTGAATTTTTAAAACAAAACACCACATCATTTCGGGTTAAAATGTGTTGTAACTGAGAATTGTAACGGGTATTATATAACCCAAATTTCATATATATATATATATATTGTTATATTATATATATGTATATTGTTTTTTAAATATAAGTAGGGACGGAATTTAAACTTTTCAGTTTGCTTTTTAGCTAGCAGGTATCAGTAGCTAACTAGAAAATGTGGCTAGTTAACAACCAGTGATTGGTGACATCCTTTTGGCAGACCAATCCATCTCCAAACAGTCATCCCACACACAGTGTCTCACACAGGTGCTTCTGATACCGGCTAAAGAATCAGCCAACACCCTTCAAAGTGTGAGGTCAGTTCTGACCCTGCCGCAGACTACCTGAATAAACCACATCCCACCCATTGAAAAAGAGCTAAAACGTAAATAACCTTAACACTTAACCCAGCGGTTCCCAAACTTTTTTTTTTGCAGCGCACCCCCTTATACGTCCCAACCGGGTTGACGCACCCCCCACAAAACGCAACAAAGCTTTGTTTTATCGCCATATAAATAACTTTGTCATGAGACGTTCCACTTGACAGTTTCCCTGATTTCAGCCAGTTAATCATATTTGAAAGAATGAATGAGAGTTGGCGCGCATATAGCTATCCTAGGCTACAGTGAAACGTAGAAGAAGACAGCCTGTGTTCTTCTACGTTTCTATCAAAACTAATAAATTATAGTTTTTGATTTAAAATAAAAGGAATTACAAAGGAAATGTTTATTGTTCCTGTTTTTTATTGTAGCCTATGGAAAAATCCCACTTAAAAAACAACACTAATATTTTTACACCAGACCACCATTAGCTACATGTTTCATCTCGCGCACCCCCTGGTGGCAGCAGGGGTGCGCGCACCACACTTTGGGAATCCCTGACTTAATCTATCAACATTTTAGAGCTCAAAATTACCTGTAAGGATATACTGTACATGGACAATGCATGATTCAGAAAAATACATTATACATTCGTAATCTAGTTTACAAAGGTCTTTCTATGTTTTTTTTCTTCCATAAACTGCAAAAAGCTATCAATGAGACACATTTCATTTGAATTGTTGTATGTCATCATGACAGTGCTTTTGTACATGCATTATTTAAAGTAGTGAACTGTTTAACTAACTACCATTAACTTCTGATGGCTCCAGCCTCAGTGTTTCTGACTGCTCCCTTGGACTATACATTTGAGATTTAAATGGAGAATGTATTGTGTTTTATATACACGCTGATTAAGTATATAGTGTAACCTTTTTTTCATAATTTTATAATATTGCTGTCCACTTTATATCAGACTGATTCTCCACTTCTCTGGACAGAGTCTCACAGTGACCACAGAGCTTTGTGTCCTTGTGTTTTATTGAGTGATGGGTCCAGGTGGAATAACATGTGGTGCTGCTGATGAGTAAGATGTCTCCCACCAGTCTGCAATTGAGAATCATTCTGTCCCTGTAGAAGAGTGTGGTAGACCCCATAGCTTCCAAAGATTTAAACATCAGTTGTGGGTGATCCTGTGGTACAGTGGACACATCCCGGTCTTTCCAGTTCTAGAAAATGATTCACACTACAGAATAACACCATGAAATTAATATCTGCACATCATCCCAACAAAGTTCACAATCACTATTAGCAAAGTCAATGTACAGAGAACATAAAATACAATAGTGGCTATAAGTTGGGGAAATTAGACCCTTAATGGGCTTCAAGCTAATGTTAGTGAGTACTGAAGGCTTGTCTGCAGGGGGTGTTTAAGACATAAAAGGGACTCTTGCAACCAAAGATACTGAAGAGAAAGTTGTTGCTTCTGCCAGACGTCTAAGAAAAGTTAGTCTCCACGGTGCTGATCTTTCCTCACAAACATCTGTTCCTAATCAAACACGGAGATTGGATGAAAGGGATGAAGACCAGAATCCTCCGCCAAGGCTTTCTTTAGGTTGTCAGTTGTTGTTTAGAGTCAGGAGAAAGACGACAGAGAAAACAGGAAGAGGGTGAATATGAGGTTGGTAACGTGAGGCATTGTTCAGACATGTGTTAAAACAGCCGAGTACCTCTATGAACAGTGTTTATATTGGACAAATCTTGAAAAACACAATGTCCAGTACAAACATTCAGTGACAATGCAGGTTTTATGTTTTTAATGTAATATGTTTGTGCACACTTTATTGATTTCACAGCTGCTAGACTATATGACAGGTGGAGATACTGTGCCCTGTGCTGGAGGTTGGTCAATTTTCAACAGAATTGCTCCAATGAACATACGGGTAATCAGCTGTAATACAAACTTCTTTGTAGTCGGCATTTGTCTTTTATTTATTTATAGTTGGCTTTTGTAACTTTTGGTGCTGCTCTCTGCTCCTGTCCCACAGCAACATTAGGCAAGGATGACAACTGTACCCTCACAAATTTGCAGTTTACGTGATTTGCCAGTCAGGCTGGATATTATGTCCTGAAGACTTTAGTCAAAGAGCTAATATTACACCAAAATGACCCAGCGAAGAAAAATGCCAATAACAGAGAGGGAGATACTGTTCTGCATCCAGAGGAACAGCTGACTGAGTTGACTCTGAGCAGCAAGTCTCTAAAAGCATTTTGAAATTCTGGGGCTATTCATAAACATCCGGGGCAGTAGCCAAAGATGTTGTTCCAACCCTAATCTTCATGTGCAAACGTAAGATCCCATGCTATCAATGGGAAAGCAAATGATGTAGGCAAGGACTCAGACGGAATATCTGGAGTGTAGTTTATTCTGCGTTACGGATATATGACAATGTTTGCATCGATGGCATCTGGACTGTTTGGGCAACGTTTCCATTAAGATCATTTCCAACGTTTCCTTTGATGACTTCCAGACTGTTTTGGTCAATGAGGATTGCATCGGGAGCCTCACAACGTGTTCACAATGAGCCTGAGTCTTCATCATGCACTTATGGTGCAACTGTCACAAAACCTTATTTCCCCCTGAGATTAATAATGTATTTTGATTGATTGATTTTTTTTTTTTCACAATGTTTAATGAGCCCAAAGTGGGAGATGATTAAAAATATGATAGGGTCAGCCTTGCATCAATTATGATAAAACAAACCCAATGGCCAGATCTACCTGTTTTATGGAGTGGTCTATAGCTCAGATGGTTGCCCTTCCTCCTGAATCCAGTGATATGGAAAAGGGTCCTTTGTTGAGTCACTATCATTTCCTAGGTAATCAGTGTTATTATCCACAGACTGCATATGTTACAGATGTAGCGCCCGCGATGTCACCCATAGGTATCTGCAGAGCTGTATTACCATAGAGTTTCCGGCAGCTGGCATGTATTTTAGCTCCAGGTTAAGGTAAGATTAAAGGAGTGAGAGTGTGTAAGGGGACCACCATGAAACACAAGGCCATTATCCTCATGCTTTAATGCGGAGCTTAGTATTCAACACATCAATTTTATTCCATGCGGCTTGGGATTCATTTGGAATTCAGTTAGGGTCTGATATTACGGCAGCGACAAGATGGGAGAGGTGTCATGGGTGGAATAAGAGAGAGAGAGAGAGAGAGAGAGAGAGAGAGAGAGAGAGAGAGAGAGAGAGAGAGAGAGAGAGAGAGAGAGAGAGAGAGAGAGAGAGAGAGAGAGAGAAAGGGTTAAAAAGCAAAGGCCTTCAAGGCAGAGGAATGATGGCAATAATGGCTGTAATTTTGCTACATTACCAGGGCAAAAGCGTCCAGCAGCAAGTGCGCAGATGAATAGAAAATGTTTGTTTCTTTTGTATTTTCAACCAGAATTGCCTAAAATTCAGCTCAGAGATCAGCCATGTTCCAGGGAGTAAGAATAAAGAAAGGCTTGAAAGAAACAACACAAACGGATAGAAATCATATATGGACGTCTTAACCAACAACTACTGCATTCATGGTAATAATCAATCAATGAAAGTACTTTATTTATATGAGGGGGAAGTTAAATTTGGTGGCAGTTGCACCATTTTCAAATGAAATAAATACATTTTTATAAACATAAGTAGAAGTTCAAATGTGCAGTATAAGTCCATGTAGACACAGGGACACTGTCCTGTGTCCTGTTGGATTGAAGACTCGGGCTAATAGTGAAGACTTGGCTAACGCCCTTGGTGTAATCGCTATCGGCCCGATCTGTTCGTAAGCCATCAAAAAAATGTTTGCCCAAACAGTCCAAAAGCAATTGATGGCATCATTGTTATCAGATATATCCTGGTGCAGCCGTGTTTCTATAAAGCACATTTAACTACACTTCAGATATTCTGTCTGACTCCTGGCCGATGCCGTTAGCTTTTCCAACCAGTGATCTTACGTTGCCCATGAGAGGGGGAGACACAGCTTTTATCTCCTTTACTCCATAAATCTAGACCCAGCCCTCCCCTTTCGCCTGTTGGCTTTACCCTACATCCTCTGTGTCCTTCTCTAGATTTCAGTGAGGATAGCCGTTGTTACGACCTCTGATGCTAGCTGGCTTGAGGGCAATTAGCTGTCCCTGGTGTAAACAAAGCAGCAATGGCTTTGCTGCTCAACATTGGCATGAATGCAAAACAGCATCAAGTCGGAAAATAATCGTGAAGATCTTAGTCCTCCGTAAAAGTGCAGCATACGAAGGCCCCACCCCTGCCCATGTCGCAATCATCATAGAGGGAACTGAGGTTCTTTATGGGTGTAGATGTGTAGCAAAGACTTTCCTTCCTTGCTTCTTTTCTTCTTTTTCTGCTCATGGGTTTCATCTATGCAGTGAATTTATGTTTTACACCAAAGTTGAAATACACCTTTGAAGTATTTTAGAATAGTTTTTGGTGTAATATTCTTCAGATGTCTCCCAAAGTCTAGGCTTTGCACAATAACCGTTAAACGTTAGTGTATACACGCTTGTTTCTGACAATGCTTTGTTTTTTTTTAACTGCAGTTTAGATGCAGTTTTCAATAATTTGAGCAAGTGGAAGCATGTACATGTTATAGAGAAGAGGCCCCAGTATATAGCCTTGAGGGACCCCCGTTTCAAATGTCCTGAGGCAGGATGTCTCCCAGCACAGAGACCCTCTGAAGACTCAGATTCATGGTGAAGACATGGTGAATTTCTTACTGTCCGGAAGCCATCAAAGGAACATTTGGAAACAAGGTTGATGGAAATATTGTTGATGCAAACATTGCCCAAACAGTCCGGAAGCCATTGATTGAAATGTTGTTGTCAGATGTATCCTGGTGCGGACATGTTTCCATAAAGCACATTCATTTAGACTCGAGATATTCTGTCTGACTCCTACCAAACACCATCAGCTCATCCATTCCCATTAGTGCTTTTACGTTGGCAATGATGAGAGGGGGAGGCTTATATCTCATGTTCTCCATAAATCTAGTCCGAGCTATCCTCATTTTGTCTCTTTGGTTTAAAATAGAATGACAACTGTAATGTGTTTAATTATAACTGAGTAATAAATACAAATGTGATTATGTCCACTTGACTTGAGTATTGTCTGCTGTTTTACACTTTGCTCTTCTAGGCAGTTACTGTCTTTTTTATTTCATATATTAATCTAAATATGAATACTTTAGCTTTTTAAGGGCTGCACAGTTTTGTTTGAAAACTGGCCTTGTTCCTGTTGCATTTTAGGATAGCTTGGGTAGTGTATTAGGGCATATTATAACAATAATTAGTTTTAAAGTATGTGTGTTTGTGTTTTGTTGAATCCATTTCCACCCCATGTAACATTTTCTAGATCTGCCACTGAGGGAATGGAAACATGTGGATGAAATCTGCTCAGTGTATGGGTTGTGTAAAGAAAAATAATGTCGGAAAAAAGTAAGTCAGTGTCACATTGAGTTGGGTTAGTATTTCAGTTTATTTTGTGGATTTAACTAATGCCTTTATATGGCTGCAAAATAAAACAGTAAAATAAAAGCCACAGCAGCTATGCTCACATTCGTATGCATAGACATGCTTGAGTTTCTATTCTGAGCGAGCTGGACTCCATGAGTGTACCGTCACCTTTACTCCGGGAACGTGATGTCTCCTTCTTATTAGCCCCCCCTTCCTCTCATCACGTCTTCTTGTCCCTGTGCCACCCTTGGTGAATGTGTTAATGCATTATCACTTCATTAGAGTTGCATCAGGGTGATAAATGAACTGCCGCTTTTTTCCCCCAAGACACCCTCCACCCCCACTGATGGCGGTGCCTGATGTGGATCAATGTCCTGGGGGGAAAAGATGGGGTGACGGTGGTGGGGAGGCTTGTCCCTCTCCCAAGGTGGTGATGGTGGGTGATGCTGTATAGCTGCTATTACGGAGCCCTTCCTCCCAAATGCCACCTGGATGTGTGCAGTTTCTCAGCGTGGTGCAGGATCATCCCCCCCCCCCCCTCCCCCCGCCTCTCCTCAACACGCCCTGCTCCTCAGACTGCAATCAATCTGCCCCCCTGTGGTGTGTGATAAGGTGGTGCATATGTACGGGACCTTAATGTACATTCAAAGGTGGTCTTGTATGTCAGAATGGATGAACACAACTTAGGAAACATTTTGCATAGTAGATGTTCACTGCTGCATATTGAAAATAGGACCAAAACACTAATTCTTTAACCTCTTTATCCCTTCACAATTCCCTGTTCAAATCACAAATAACTTTTTAAACGTCACCTACCAATTTTAAAATCTAAATACAGGCAGATAAATGAGTGAACAGAAATTCAACTTGGCAAATTTTGACACATTTGCACACACATTTTCACTATCTTGGCCTCCAAGTTGTACATCAATGTTGTGATTATTTTACACTTGAACTACTGTCTGAGCATTTGGACTCAGGCAAATAGGACCAAATTAAGATCTGTTGAAATATTTTATAAGCAAACACATTCGATAGCTAAATAGCTAACATTCGCTAGTTAATGTTTAAGCTAGCTTAAAAAAGAAATTGTCAACCATTCTGGCAGTCTACTATGCAGTCTCTCCTGAAAACCGTGGTCATCTTCACCACAAAACACTACAGAGTTAGTTTATTTAGAAAGTGGAGTTTAGAAATGTGAATTTGATAATTTGTTTGGTTTGGAAATGGAACACACATGCTTTATACTGTGATACAGTCCGGGTGTCAGCAGCAGATTTCAGTTTTAAAGTCCTTTTTTGTTTTCATGGTCATTTCAGCGCCACATAATGGAATGAATGATGAAGTAATTATTTGCAGTGATTTATTATTCAATTTGGGTTAAAAATGTGTCAAAATTGAGGTGGGAGATATAACTTGAATGGCATCACTGGAACATCACAACCCTTATGGTCTCATATGGACAAAGCTCTGATCAAAGGAACTGACCTTAATGTTTACATTTATTTAAATAAATACTATAATGTAGTTTTAGTTTATAAGCAGATAGTTTATTGAACAAACACAGTCCGGCCTCCTGCAGGTTGTGAAATCATGCAGACTTTGTTGCTTAGCTTTTGAAGCCTGGTTGGGCAGCCTCACAAATGTGTGGGCACCAGGTTCACCTTAATCAAGGTGTCTTTCTTTTCTACTAAAAAGCTGTTGTTTAAAAAAGTTCCAACTGTTCACATCAAGCAGAGTGAGTCTGGCACTTCTTTAAGAGCACTGTGGGATATCACAGGTTTAATGATGGGTGAAGGTGTGTGTTTGAGCCAGTCTCGAACTTTCACCACGCCATAATGAGACTGCGGTGGAGAGAGACTGTAGGCAGGAAAATACTTTGCTTTGAGGAGTATGTTTGATGGATTGTAAAACCCTTTTGTGCTTATTTTCTCATTGCTGTGAGGGTTTTTAAGTAGTTAGTATGCAATCCAGGCCTGTGGTTAGAAAGCATAAATAGTGTGAGTGATGGCGAGACAGGTGGCGGAGGAACAGGGGGCGTTTGAAAAGGACAGAGTCGTTTGTACGGATCAAAATTCATGCCCTTGTTTTGGATATCAATCACATTATCATAGCCAGGTAATTTTTATTTTCTGGTTGTTCTTCGCAAATTAAGCATTACATATAACAAATGTGATGTTCCAAAAGGAAGGGCAGTGTTATTATATCCATTATCTATTAAAAGACACAAAAGCTACAACATCCAAAGAAAAAAGATGAAAGCCAATTCTGTCAATCGATTAAAACATTTAATTGCATCAATCACAACAATAATAATCTGTGATTTATCATGATCATGACCACTACAACATTATCACTTTCTCTGGTTTTACTATTTATAAGTTTGTCTTTGAGTAAAATGAATATGTATCTTTTACTGTTCAACATTGGCAACATTTCTTCCAAATTCCAAATAAAAATATTGTCATTTAGAGCATTTATTTGCAGAAACTTAAAACAAAATAACCAAAATAGGTGCAGTGTTTTCATACCTTGAACAATGGAAATAAAACAAGTTCATGTAAATTTTTTAACAACACAATACTAATGTTTTAACTTAGGAAGAGTTCAGAAATCAATATTTGGTAGAATAACCCTGATTTTTAATCACAGCTCTCATGCGTATTGGCATGCTCTCTACTAGTCTTACACTCCTGTTGGGTGACTTTATGCCAATCCTGGCTCACAAATTCAAACAGCTTGGCTTTGTTTGATGGCTTGTGACCATCCATCTTCCTCTTGATCATATTCCAGAGGTTCTCAATGGGGTTCAGGTCTTGAGATTGGGCTGGCCATGACAGAGCCTTGATCTGGTGATCCTCCATCCACACCTTGATCGACCTGGCTGTGTGGGTGGGAGCATTGTCCTGCTGGAGAAAACAATCCTCAGACTTCGGGAACATTTTCAGAGCAGAAGGAAGCAAGACTTCCTCCAGGATAACCTTGTATGTTGTTTGATTCATGCGTCAGTAAAGCAGATATTCCCAAAAAGGGAGTACAAGGCAAACCTTTCAACCAGTGCAACAAAAAATAGGATAAACACAGAACCACAGACAATCAGAGCCGATAGCTGCAGAGGCATCTCTGCTTCCACCAGCTGGTAGCTTCACTATTCTGTTTTTTTTCCTTCAGGGGGTGAATGGCAGCTTATTATATGCATCAAACCTCTATTTGAAGTCCTCAGTAGTAAAGTGCTAGAGGACATTAATCAAGGGGAACAAGCTGCCTCTCACATCTGCTCTGAGTTTAAAGTGGATCTGGCAGCTCCCTCTACCTGAATGTCTGTCACTGTCAGTCCTCTGGAGGTGTGACAGCCCCCCCCCCCCCCAACACCGCCAACACCAAACAGGATATATTTAGTCTAAAAAGCTTTGCATTCAGATCTGACTCCATTTAATTACATCTTTCAATGTGGCAAGTGCCTGTTAAGAGTTTCTATTTAGGGGATTACACTGGAGAGAACATTGAAAATAAGAAAAGCTGTCATTTTGCATGTAGAGCATCTTGCAGCCTGCCTTTTTCCTGGGGGAGGAAAACACTGAGGGACCCTGAAGGGTGACAAACTGGTGCATTCTTACTTTGCGACTAATTTAGCATAATTTGCCTTTTCAGTCGCTTGCAGAAAGTCAAATTACCTGGAATGCTTGTGGGTTAAGAGTGGACTGGGTTTAGGCCAGGCCAGGCTCAAAATAATGTTGTCGTATATATCGTGTGATCACTTCTAAAGGTAAAAGTGTTTATAGCTGCTGTCTTACAGAGGGGCGGAAGGTAATAATGGCAAGTACAGCGCACACTTTTGGACATCTCTCCTTAAAGTAATTCATGGTATTATACAACAGCTTGCGCATATTAAAGAGGACATTCTGCTAATTTTCAGGTTCACATTTGTTTTGTGGGCCTCTACTGTGATAGGGTCTTTTTTCTTCTCAGACTGCCTGTGCTGCCTCCATTCACCCTCTGTCTGAAACCAGAGCCCAGTCTGCTCTGATTGGTTAGCTGGCCGGCTCTGTTGTGATCGGTCAACAGCTTAGAGATGTCCCACCTCTTAGTCCATGACTTACAATGTGTTGGAGTGCTAACCAATACAAGCCTGAGTGCTGCATAGTAAAGTCATTATATTACAGAAGTAGACAAAGGAGTTAAATAGAGGTGTTTCTGGTGGGGGGTGAGGGGGGTTGGGAGAGAAATTTCCCTCTAGAGGGAACACAGGGATGTTAGCATTAGCAGACTATTTACATGCACATAAACCCATATAACACACTACAGGATAGGTAAACCCCCCAAGAGCACCTTTTTAAACAGAAACATACATTTGAATACAAGATGTACACTGGGTTACATATACACACATCCACCTAAAGCCTATTACTATACTTATAACCACAGGCTTATGAGCACTGAATAGAGCAATCAGAGAAACAGTCACTGCTGCAGTTAATGGATTCACCCGACTGACAATGAGAATCGCATATCCCCCGGCCTTTACACTATCCAATCCTTTCATATCCACTGACTATGAAGTATTGACCTTCCTATGCTTTTGTGGCTCCCTCAGTCAATACCCCAGTGCTTCTTTTAGTAACAACAGATATCACAATTGGACAATCAGACAAGCCAGTGTGTTCCCAAACGTCCAGTGTCTGCTGATTTCATTTGTTGGTTCACTGTTTTGATCGTTTTTTTTTTCTTTTTTTCTTGTCAGTAGTAACGGGTTGTTTTCAGCAGTAACTGCAATTTTGTCATGCTGCTATGAGTCCTGTGTATTCTCCTGGGGCTTTGTGCACTGTTGTAGCAGATATGCTTGGTTCTGATACATCTAGTGTATCCAGGATTAAAGGCAATTGACTTACCTACATGGTTTGGCTTAGAGTTGTAGTCAGGAATTTAAAGTATCCCCCTTTATTATATTTTTGTTACTCCACCAGCTACATTTCAGTTACGATACATGTTGTGATTTGTGTAAGGGAATAAATAATGAGTATATAAAGAGAACTGGATACAGCATCGGAGTGGGGCCGTGTTCATTCCTAAGAAAGATGCTCAGTGGCGCATGAAGCCAAAACGGCCTGACTCTCGGGAGCAAAAGTAGGAAGAAAAACCAAAAGAAGAAAAATATTTATAATCAATTAGACTATTTTCAGATAGTTTGTCAACCAAAACACAAACGGCAAATAAATCAAGAAAAAAAAAGTTGTAACAAATTACAACTTTTTTTTCTTGATTTAATCAATAAAGAAAGAAAACGTCCAGCCTATTCTCAGTCTATTACCTCTTAGTTTAAAATAAATATACTATTTATTTTATTTTACAGTGGTGTGTTTGTTTTGCCAATATAGTTAGGAAAGGTTGTTTTGCACCAATAAAGAAAACCTTTGGCTTTGACCAATGACTTGTTATGCTATTACTGGTCACATTCACTAATTTTCTCTTTATATAGCTGTTTCTCATATTTGTTTTCAATTTCAAATGTCTCCATAGATAGATTCACATCACATTTGATTAATAAACCTCCTGACACTGTATTACCAAGGTAACTTCAAGAGCGGTACATTTTTAATATACAAAGACTGAATCCTCAAGGGTAAAAAATACTCAAAGGCATGATGTAACAGAGTCAAGATGGTGGCACTAGTCAAATGCATGGCAACAGCTGAGATTTGACATTGTGTCCAATCGTGTATATCACTCCTCATGGCCCTTGCTGAACTTCCTCATTGGCTTCCTCACTCCTGTTGTACCTGTCAAACTTCCGGACTAATAGACTGTACAGCTTTCTGAAAATGTCATGAAGCATTACGTTAGCCTTTATCTTTCTGATGAATATGTGAGACCTCTTAATTTTTTCCCCTTTCTTTATTCAGAACAAGTCTTGAGAGCGGTAAAACAGTGTGATGAAGTGCAGGCTGTGTGCGGAGGCAGTGGGCGGGGTCATAAAGAAGGAAGAGCAGAGGTGAGTTGAGGCGAGGAGGAGACTTGGATAGAAAGAGCTTTTGTCCTGCTTACCTTTGATCTGACATCTTGTTAAAAAGAGCAGTACGCCTACTTCTGTATGCTGGATACTTCTCTGTCTGCCTCCTCACTTGTCTTTCTTTACCTCTGTTACACAAGGTTCCTTCATTTCCCATTACTCCTTAAGAGTGCCTACGTTTCCCATGGCTCCTTAAGAGTTCTGCTCAAACTAAAAGCCTGCTATATTGTCTTTATCTTACAAGATCTTTAAAACATTGAAAATACTTGGTAACTATAAAGGCCAAAATGGTCAGTGTTCCCTTTGATAAGTAAAAATTAAAGCCCAAATGAAAATATTTTTTTATAAAGTGAACATAACACCTACTGTAAATCAAATAAAAATAACATCCATACATCATATTAAGTAATTGTAAGGGATAATGTGCAGCATGACGTTCATTAATGAATAAAAAAGCACATTATCTTTGCTGCACATTATCCGCTTATGAAATGGCCACATACTAAATAAACCAACAAATGTACCCCCATTAGTATTGCATTGCCTTTTTTTTAAGTAGTAAAAGTTATTTTATTTTGCTTAGCATTGGTGTGTTATCGAGTATTAACTACCTTGGAAATGTCCAAATGGACCAATCAGAATTGAGTATTCAACTAAGCTGTGCATTAAACATTTATAACAATCTCTATTTGGATAGCAGAGATATATGAATGATTTCACTTGATACTAAATACACAAACGATACAACAATAAATAATTATAGGGGGAAAAGTACAACATTGACAACTGGGTTAGTAGAAAATAAAATAAATATAAAAAATAGCAGCAAGCCATTCATCAACATTTCGCTGGAGTTGGTACATTGCCAAAATACTAGTAAAACTACCACAAATTATCACCATCTGGCCCAAATATTTTTTCCCTCAATTAAATGAAAAGTTACACATTTGGGTGGAAAACTGCTTAAAGTGGCACACACTGACTCAGGGACCTAACAATGTAATGCCCTACAGAGAAACACCATGCTATTATAAAATAATATAAATAATTGTCTGGCTAAAACACTTGCTGAGCTGTAACTATGACAACCCAAAGGTTAAATGTCTGACAGCCACATGCCACAGGCCACTGGCTATTTTCACCCTCTATGGAAACTGATAACACCATCCTGCACAGCAACACATAATGAGAGAGAAGAAGGCTTCACACATCATCTGAGAGAAGGGGACATTACACCTGGCTGATTAGTATAACACCTTTATATACCAGGAAAGACTGAGAAAGATAGTACAATTGGCTAGGGCTGCCTATTTCACATAGTCTGGCAAACCCATAGACTGTATATATAGATGGACAGAGTGGCTCCATTCAGCTGAAAATTTGGAGCCAGTTCGAAGTACGCTTGCGCAGTAGAATCTGAAGCATGCGCAGTGAAGAGGAGGTCGCGATCAGACCCGCCCACTCATCGAGTGAAACACGCCCCTTATCGAGTGAAACACGCCCCCTTCTCCGTCCGTTCCCCACCACACACACAGGCGGAGTCCGACTCTCTGGGGCTAAACTGGCTGAAACTACAGTGCCCAGTTCGGTCTGGGTATTTGGATTTTCTCCGGTAAGTGTAACGTAACGTAACAGATTGCCAACTAGATCGCTATTCCTGGCACAATGTCAAATAAGATACATAAATAATAACAATAATAACCATCCTTCTACCTAATGTCACTAAGAATAATGTTATTTGTTAATTTCACCTCATGTATTTCACAGAGCACGTCAAACACCCTCATCGCAAAGCCAGCTGTGACAGCTGTCATTAAATATTCAGCCTAGAATATTTAAACGTTAACGTTAACTTTTTTCTCATTAGAAATCTCGATGTTTCGAGCGTCTTCAACATACAAATCTATCTGTTTTTCGTTGGTATATGACCATAATCCTTTCAAGGATGTCCGAAAATCTATAGATTACTGTTAAATTAAGTTAACTTTCTAACGTTAGCAGCTAAGCTATCGCTACCGTCATTTTAATGAGTTCGCTAGCTAATATTAAGTTAATATTCACTTACCGAAAAAACTGCACAGAGCTCCCCTGAGATGGCCTGTTAGTACAATCAACAGCACAACACGACATGACTGTCAATATATAAATGTAAAGTAATAACAGCAAATAAAACAAATATGAGTTGCCTGACAAAAGAACACCACTACAGCCGAGCCTACAGCTACTCTGAATGAAATGAAATGTTGAAGGAGGTTGCAAGCGGCTGCACTGTCAATCAAAGTGTAACCACGCCCCTTTTATATTTATTAAAATAACATTAAAGAAAATAATTTCTCGGGAAAAAGAAAAATGGTGTGATGTGAAGCACCTTGAAAGCTATTTTTTCGAATAAAAAGTTGTGGATGCAAAATTTGTTTTAGGTGAGAAAAGTGACATAGAAAGTTGGTTACTTGCCCATTGAAAATACATGGGAATGGGCGGAGCTACGCATTGTACTGCAGCCAGCCACCAGGGGGCTCTGGACTAGCGCTTGCTTCACTTTTAACGGACGAACCTCTGTCCATCAATATATACAGTCTATGAGCAAACCAGACCTACATCAAGATGTTTGGTCTGGGCACACACAATTGGCAGGGCTCAATCCGAGGGGCGGGAGAAACGGTTGTCTATCAGATTCCCCCGGCACGCAATAGGATAGTGCTACAACCAATCAGAGCAACGAACAATGTGACGTAGTCAGAGCGACGGAAAAGAGTCCATGGGCAACTGTTCCGCGTATGGTGTGTTGTGTATGGTGCCGATTGAAAGACTGCTGTTCGCCAGCAGCAGCCATCTTCTTTATTTGCATGTAGCGGAGACCGGCAGGGACTTCAAGTGGAACGGTCGCAACTCTGTCATCATTACGTTACATTAAGCCCGCCCGCCAAACCAGAGTTAGGATTTTGCAGTTTGCGAGCTAACGAATTCTAGACTGAACCCTGGCTGCAAATTAAATTTGCTACCACTAGGATGCACCTAGATTTCTAGGCTATATTTCACGCATATCAGTATTTAAATTGAAATAAAATACATTTTAAAATAGGTATACTCAATACAACTCTCTGCAAAAGTTTTGGTCATGGGGTTCTCCTGTGACAATTTGAGACACAGGATTAATTTGGACAACCAATAGTGGACCGGGGGATTATGAACAGCAAACTCAAACACCCACGGATACTTTACTTGAACCCAAAGCCACCACAAGAAAAATAACAATTGCAAACATTTACTTTAAAATAACTGTTAAGGCAAAAGTCAACAGTAAAATAAAAAAATAATTGATAGAAACAGACGGATAAATAAATACATAAATAATTACGTTCATGTATAAGTATCGAGGCCGCTCTCTTTGTTCCTAAGTTTGGTAATGAGGAATCCGTTAAATGAAGGTATTAATATACTATTTAATCAATGGAGTTTTCTGGGTTGGTTGGCTTTCAGTTAGAGTTAAATACTTGCTTATTAGCTAATTTACATTTAAGCTAATGATGTCTTGGATAAAGTGTGAGTTATTTTACATTTGAATTATAATACCCTGAAAAATCAGGAATGGTTTATTTAGAATTTTAAACAAATGCAATGAGATTTTATTTGCATGTTACCAACATGTTTTTTTTGTAAAGTTTTCAACCTGACAATCCTAAAGGGTCTTATGATAACTGGTGAGCTGAAAAATAAAGACAAGGGAAAAGGATTTGAGTTCTCCATGTCTCCTCTGTGGACTTCAAGCCTCTCAAGTTCGTGCAAACATTGAGATAAGCCAAAAAACCCTGAAGAAATGGACAATAACCACCTATCTCCCCAGGTAAAACTCAGCTTCAACGCAGCTACACAGTAATCTTGATGATGTCACTTCATTCACAAATTACCATGGTACATTCATCCAACCCAACGCATTCAACTCCGAACAAGTAACTAAACACTAACTTGACGAGCCCCCAATTTGTAATGAGCCTATGCAAAACAAGTGATACATAGGCTCTATTGAATCAAAGAGGGTGACCATTTATTATAACATAAAAGAAAAGGCTCAGAACAAGCTCAAAAGTATGGTTTGAGTTGGTCAGTATTGTCAGTACGTCAGCTGATGGATGTGTGTCAAAATGATGAATGGGGGATGTTGCAAGGTGTAAATCTAAAGTAACAACAAGGTTGAAGACAAGCGAACCAAAGACAGAGTGGCAGTACAAACGGGAGAGAGAGACATAAACGGTAGGGTTTTAAATGCCAAAGGGAGCCTGGCCAGGTGCTCTGAGACAGGGGAAAGACAGACACACACAACAACAGGCCGTGCTAAAGCAGGGGGCCTGTTACAGAGGGATGTAGTGATGAAGGATTGACGGGATATAGAGATGGAAGGATATGTGTCGAGCGTCGTACAAAGGGAGGGATGTAGGGAGGAAGGGATGAATGGACAAGAAAATGTAGGGAGGAAGGTTTAAAGGGTTGAAATGATGTACGGACGGAGGGATAAAGGGAGGAAGGCATGATTGGACAAAGTAATGTAGGTAGGGAGGTATAAAGCATGAAGGGAAAGGGAGGAAGGGAAAGAGTAGATAAAATAATGTAGGGAGGGAGGTATTAAGAATCGAAGGGATGTATGGAGGGAGGGAAAGGGAGGAGGGAATGAGTGGACAAAGTAATGTAGGGAGGGAGGGATAAATGGGCAAAGGAATGTAAGAAGGGAATTATGAACCGTCAGATGGGATGTAGGGAGGAGCGGATGAATGGACGAAGGATCGAGGGAGGAGGAATAATGATTTGAAGGGATGTACAAAGGGTGGGATAAAGGGAGGAAATGATGAATGGACAAGTAAATGTAGGGAGGAAGGTTTAAAGGGTCAAAGGGATGTACAGAGGGCGGGATAAAGGGATGAATGGGCAAAGGAATGTAAGAAGGGAAGTATGAGCCGTTGGAGGGGATGTAGGGAGGAAGGGAATGAATGGAAAAAGGAATGTAGGGAGATCATTTTACAGGGTCAAAGGGAAGTACGAAGAGGGGAAAAGGGAGCATGGGATGAATGGACAAAGTAATGTAGAGAGGGAGTTATTAAGAATCGAAGGGATGCATGAAGGGAGGGAAAGGGAGGAAGGGAATGAATGGACAAAGGAATGTAGGGAGGACGGTATAAAAGGTTTGAAGGGATGAATGGTCAAAGTATTGTATGGAGGGAGGTGTAAAGGATCAAAGGGATGTACTGTATGTAGTCAGTTCCAGGCCGTGGATGCCCTTCAAGAAGCCTTCCTCACCACATTGAGCAATATTCCCAAGAGCCTCCTGGAAACACCCATCAAGTACGCAACAACAACAACAGCGGGGCTATTCACTACTGACTTCATATTTGACACTTGAAGTTCTGTTCTTTTATCTAAAACTTAAACTTTTGATTAGCTGATAAACAGCCTGTTCGAGTTTGAATGCAGTTTTCAATAAATTGCGCGCTCTAGAGTTTTGTTCTCTTGCTCCTGTTTCTTTTGTTTGCCCCTGAAGATCTACATACAACCTGGTTACAATCCACCATTGTGAAATAGAAATTCTTGTCATTTTTCTCCCGGTCTTAAGATTTTGTTCAGGAGTGTATGTTTGGATCAGAATCATAAAGCTCTGATTAGAATCTTATTTGAAAAAAAACAACAACTTGCATTTAATGAAATCTCGTCTGTTTTGCTGTGTTTTTCCACTTGTTTATTGTGTTTGGTGAATGTTGATTGGCTTCAACGGTGTTGTCATATTTGGATTTTGTGCAATGTTTTTGTATTTTTCACCCCAGGGCCACCATAAAAAACTGTCTGCTCAGACATTCTGATGAGTTATGGCATTTCTTCTCAATTATTAATTTGTCATTCAAAACACTGAAAGGAATGATGAAAAGTCCTAATGGAACTTTCCATTCAACCAGGAAAGATTATAGAGGTAGCATTGTTATTTAATTTTAGGGAATATTAAAGCACTCAAAAGGTGCCATGGGCACATCGTGATGTAAATACATAACAGTCACAACAGAAGCTGCAGCTCACTTTGGAATACATTGATTTTTCTCCTGGAGCTCTGCTGAATTCTTTATTACATTACAACCTTATCTCCCCTGGAAGGCCTTTTGACAGAGGATGATTTAATGCAGAGCACACAAAGCTACCACCCAGAAATTAAACACAATCAAACACAGAAGGCAGCACTGCTGATATGAGCATCCTCATTACAGCGCCCGGCATTGCGGGGTAATGAACAGTTTGAACCATGAAGGTGATGAGTCTAAAACTAGAAACGTTTTCTGAATGTTAGATAATTCTTCACGGCAAAACTTGACTTTGTCGTAATAAAATCTACCTTTTTACTCTGTAGATATTAACATGTATTTGTATTTTGTCACTGATTCTTTGACAGTTTGGTCAAATCTTTCAGAGGAAGAAGAATACCTCTTGTGCATAAGGGACAATTTTAGTGAAAGTTGTTTTCAACCTTTTGAAGTCATAACTCCTAGAATAGTGAGATAGGTTTTCGCAATGTTTTTGCTTCGTGTGTTAATTTATAAAAAGGAAACACAAAAATGCCCTTCCCTTTGTTGCAGTTGCTCCTGCTAGATTTGTACTATTTTCTACTCTTAGCTTTCTTACTTCATCTTACTTGTCATTTTCTGTTAATCATTTATATTAGTCAAGTATTTAGCTGTGCCCTTGAGACACTTTTTATTGTAAAGAGATTTGTTTCATGTATTTTTTCGTCGTTGCGTTTCTGCTGTTGTGAATCCTTGCCACTGTTGTGCAGCAACTTGGCTGACTTGTTAACACCAGGAAGAAGCTAATTGATGGTGGTGGGAAAAACAGCTATCCCTACTGAAATCTGGAGAAGGACACAGAGGATGCAGGGTAAACCAAAGAGATGAAGGATTAGATCAGGGTCCAGATTAATTGAGAGAAGGTTATATAAACTGTGTATTGATCATGGACAAAGTAAGATTACTCGCTAATAATGAACCAGCTAACGGCTTTAGCCAAGAGTCAAACTCATTTCTGGAGTATAGTTTAATGTGCTTTACGGAAACAAGGCTGCACCGGGATAGATCTAACGGCATCGTTTCCATCTACGGCATCCGGAATGTTTGGGAAACCTTTCAATGTTTCCTTCAACCAGTGGTGTAAAGTAACATTTACTCAAGTACTGTACTTAAGTACAATTGTAAGGTACTTGTACTTTACTTGAGTATTTCTATTTGATCCTCCGTATTTTTACCTCACTACAATAAAATAAGTAAATGGTGTACTTGTACTGCATTTATTTAATCCCTTTAGTTTCTTTACAGATCTGGATTAATGATGGTAAATATAATCAGCCCTTAAATCAGACTTTAGTTCACCTGGAGTAAATTCAGCAGCTACCCTGCAGTATACAAAGCCATTCAAACTAGCTGCACCTTTACCAGCTCTGAGAACACTTTAATGATCAATAATTATAAAACATATCAGAGATATTATTCTGAAATGGACCAATCAAACAATGGCTACTTTTACTGTCGCTACTTTAAGTACATTTAGATGAGAGTACTTTCTACTTTCACTGGAGGAACATTTAGAATACTTTTACTGTGACAGAGTATTCCTACACTCTGGAACTTCTACTTTAGTCAAGTACAGGAACTGAGTACTTCTTACACCATTGCCTTCAACATTTTTTCAATGTTTGCTTTGATGAGTACCGGACTGATTGGGCCGACAAGGATTCACCATGAGCCTGAGTCTTCAGAGGGTCTCTGCCGGGGAGGACACCATATTCCTGTGCCTATGATGCTGTCTCCCTGTGGGTACGAGGACTTTTATTGCACATATTAACTTCAAGTCATGTTTATATAATTAAATTTGATTTTATTCTAATACATTTCACAAAACCTTATTTCCCCCTGGGATTTAATTTGAACTGATTGATTGATCAATACCATTTTAAGGGTCACACCCCTCAGAATAATTAGGTGGGTGTTTGTTATGAGTGTTTTTCTTCATGGGTCAGCTGTAAATGTTTTACTTTATAAAATGGAAGCACTTAAATGCAATTTATTTGTTACTCCTCATGGCTCTGAGAGTGACAACTATAGGTTGAGTGAGAAGGGAAGAAGACGTCCATCAGGCCTGGCCTTTTCCTGCTTGTGCTGGACTAAATAAGGAAGTGATTTTGGTGGATTGGGGGTCGGGGGTCTCAGCCTGTCAGTCCCCTCCGTTCTCCTCAGTCCAAAAGCTTATCTGCATTAAAAAAGCAATCAGTGACACCTTGACACCACTTTTACAGCTCCCTAAGCCCTGCAGCTGATAGCGTCAGACCTGCAGAGTGGAGAGGACATGGCGCCAATGGTGGGGGTTTGGAGCAGAGGAAGGAAAAATGCCAGGCTTATCACCGGTGCCACACTGAAGCAAGAGGCTAATCCATTACTGGTGGAATAGTGTCGCTACAATATGTTCTGGGTAATTCGGGAGGAAATGTCCTATAGCCTGCACACTGACTGTACTGTGCATGAATGCTTATGAACTCCTCGTTGTGAGACATATAGCTTGGCTAACTGATACATTAGACAGTGTGTTTCTATGTAAACTTCAAGTTTACTACAACAGATTTATACACTGTCACAATAACCTTCACCTATGACATGCAGCTTTTTCAAAATACCCCTCCAATCTTGTGGCTTATAAACAACATTTCCTTTTCCTACTCATCTAAGACTGGGAATCAAAAGTCTGTACTTTTTGAGTTCCAACCTGAATCTGATATGAAATTGACTTTGCACTACTCTAGAGGTCTACCAGCTTGTCTTTTTCAGGTGTTTGTCTTAAGACCTGCATCTCTGTGGAGGCAAGCTAAGCCAACATGTCATTATCCATGTCAATCAGACCATAGTATTTATTTGGTGGCTACAGTTTAGGGCAACAGGTTATCATGTGCTCCATCATCTGTGATGGGTCCCCGCACTTGCGGACTGCACTGTCTGCCAGACCCCACCTCTTCATTGCTGCGCTCTAGCAACCAATGATGGGTCTCATGTGTTTGAGGGTTGTCCACCTCTTTAGGGGTAGGTCTTGACCATTGACATCCAGAGGGTGCTTGATGTAGCGCTGCATCGTAGGTGACTCTGCTTTCTTCCACTGATCTTTCCATTTCGTCTTGACCAAAGTGGCCTTGTTTTAATGACAGCATCCTATCAAGCTTCATTCCTAGATATGTGGGGATGGATTGGAATTGTGTTCGGAATTTGTCAAACAGGACATTCATCCCTCACCCTGTTGTTGAGGTAGAAAATGACTGATGTTATCTTAACCACAATGAGCTTGAGTCACCAATTATTTGGGTATGCTGGCTGACCATTCATGCCTTCAGATAAGAACCTCTTCTACTGCTTTCCTGGATGGCTGAATGAGAAGAATGGCAATATCATCTGCATAACTGTACTTCTATGGTTGGAGTCAGTGCTGCGTACCTGGACTCACATTCAGGTTCAGGTCCGGACTCAAGTCCAGAGGTTTAGGTTCAGGTCCGGACTTGAACCCATGGCTTGTGTGAGTAACTAAAGTGAACTTATTGTAAGCTAATTATCAATTGAAAATAAACTCATAATCAACTCAAATTCAAACTCGTCCGGTTTATTGTGTTCCCTGCTACTGTCCTTCCAACTTGTGTCTACATTTCTCTACAAAGTACAAATGTAAAAAAAAAGTTACAAACACTTTTTGCCACTTAGTCTACAAATGACTTATGACAGCAACTACAGTAAACTACTAGTGTACTACAAAGTTCAAACATTTATTTTATGTACCAAACTAAACCAAACCAAAAGCTCCCCGCACAAGAAAAGATGACGCTGAATAAACGCCCTAGTTGGCTAGTCCCGATGCTATTACTAGTATATCTTGTAATATAAAGCTAAGAATGCCTATTTTTTACAAACCTATTTAAAATTAAAGCCTATTTTCCAAAAAGTATTGTTCAGCTTACCTCGATCGTTGTTATTTTGCTCACCAAACATCGCCGCTAATGTGGCTGAGGCTGCATGTGGAGTAGTTTCTATTTTGTGGTTTTGCCTCAAGTGCGTCGCTATGTTCGATGTTCCCCCAGCGCACTTGATCACTTTCCCGCACAGGTAACACTTGGCAGTATCTAGTGCCAGTTTTGTCACATGAATGTCTAAGCCAATCCCAGTGCTAGCTTCTCTTGATGTCACACAGATCTTGCTAGCAGTTGCGATATTTTGCGAGACTTCATAAGTTCAGTAATGGCCGCCATATCAGAAGCCGACACGATGTTTTTCGTCTTTTCTCAGCGCAAATTTCTCTATCTATTGAAGGTTTTAGATGGTTTAGAATAAAAAGGAGAATATACGTAAGTGGTATTTTTTTTGCGAGTCGAAGTACCGGTTCCCGACGTTGTGGTTTTAACCGGACTTGAACCGAAACTTTTTACAAGTCCAGTACCGGTTCGGCGTACCGGTACGCAGCACTAGTTGGAGTTGTGGACAAGTCATGGATGTAGATCTTGAACAGCATCATTGCAAACATTTAGCCCTGTGGGATGCCGTTCTTGAGCTACCCGCTTCATTTGAATGTTCAAAAGTGCTTTTTCTACAGCAAACAGATTGCTGAGCAGTTCCATTTCTGAGCTGAAATGTCTGCAAATTGCAGAGGGAACCTTTATTATGCCACACAAAAAGACCAGCTCACATTACAACTTATCCTCCCTTAGCTCTGTGGTGTCACTCTCTCCGCTTTCCGAAAACTGTCATGCAACTCAAAAAATATTTCAAGCAACATGTTCAGAATCTATCTGATTGCATATCCCACATCACAAGCTTTACCCCACAGTGTTTCCTCTTTTTTGATGAAGTGATACACTGTAAGGCTTACCTTCACATATCTCCCATTAAAACCTGTCTTGCAGCCTCAAACATGTTTTTTCCCATGGTTGTGCCATGTATTTATTTCCCAGCAGTTCCTCTTGAAAGAGTTCACTACACTGATGAAGATTAACAGCTGTGCATTGTCAGTCACATTAGTGCTCTTATCCACACTATCACACCAACTCTAAATGAACAAACCCGGAAAAAGACTTAAACAAGCACACATAACATTTTACTTTTTATCTTCAATCTTTAATCACTAAAATGATATAACTGAGACTTTTCTCAAGTTTTCTTGAGATGATGCAATGTTCAGATAAATGAAAGCTGACTTTTCCCTCTGAGGTTCCTTGGCATTTCCCAGCCATGATGTCGGACCAGAAGAAGTCTACCACCACAATATGCCAGAGGCCATTTTGGGTGTCTCATTTTGACAGAGTCGCAATTTATCACCGTGCTCTGCAATCTGTCTCATCTGTCCACTCTTAATGTGTCTCCAGTGGCTAGAGATCAAATGCCTGCCAAGACCTTGACTTTGCCAGCTGGTTGAACAGCGCCCCCACTGGGTACGGAGGACCATGCTCCACTGTCACAGCCCTCAGGTTTTACACAGCCAGAGTATGGGAAGGGTTAATATCCTGATTAATTCAATCAGAGCCACCCGGCAGATTTCCTTGGATTAAAAATAGCAATATTAATTCCAGGCTCATGCAATGTAAATTCAAATTAATTAAAACTGTATATCATTCAGCAAATAATTGGATCTCAATCATCTGTGTAATGAGAGGCGTTTAATTAATCTGCTGAAAATAACATTCCAAAATGATCAGACCTGTTTTTTCCGTCTTTCTTTAGTAGATGGAGTGCTCTCAGAATTGAATAAATGCCTGTGAAGTGGGAAAGAACCAGAGCACATGTTTTGGATATAGAGATGGGTGAGATATGGCTGTGAATGGATCTTTATCTTCATGCAGGCTGTGTCAGTAGAGCAAGGGAGCATGAGCAGAGATCATTTATATCCAGGACTTGAAGGCTTACTGCGCAGTGAAAGAGACATGTGTATGACTCAAGGGCCCTTCCGAAAGTGGCGGAACGTAGGCAGAAGGAGGTGAAGAGAGGCGATGCTTGACCTTAGCTGGGGTACGAGCCCGCTGGGGTCAGTCATTTTTCTCATGTCTTCCATTTGGAGAAACATTTCAGCTATGCGAGATGATGCGAGATGATCCCGCCGTGCAGCAGGGACCAAACAAATGTACATGTCACTGAGACAAGCAGCTTGTTGTCACACACCATAACTTTCCTCCTTCTGTTGTTTCTTTACCACACTGTGATTTTCAAGCTGTCTGAAGGTTTCTCTTTTTACTGCAATACTACCCTGGTATAGCATAAAGTTAAAAGAGGTACCTAATGGCCTATTTATGACAGAGACATATACACCAGAATTTGTGTCCTAAGATTAAGTGATAAAGTAGTTTTAGATTGGAAACAGCTTGTAGTTCTGAGGAAAAGTAACATCTTAATCCTCACTTCAATGCCACTGGTCACTCATTACAAACAATGTTTAAACCCAGTTGAATTTTGAGAAAATGTGTATAAATAATGCACGGGACATCTTGCATATTTCCATTTGATGAAATGGTGAAACATTTAAATCAAGGTCTAAAAAAAGCTCCTGGGTACGAACATCTAACATAATGTAAGCGTTAGGTTCAATAAAGAGCAACCCAATGCAGAACACTGTCGGACTGGGTACAGTAAGGTCTGATCAAGGGATTATGTTGGGTCAATTTAAAGTCAGCTGTTGACGACAAACATTATTAACACAGTTTTTATCCATCAGAAGTCACCATGGAATACTTTTTGAATATTCGTTATTATAAATATATGTTTTTATATTAATGTCTGATGCATGGTGGGTTAACTGTCCCCAAGCAAAGACAAAGAGCGCACAGAGAAAGAAGGAGAAAGACAGCGCTGGACGTCAGAGAAATCAGCAGACGAAAGACAGGAAATAAAACTAATGAACAGCAGAAGAAGACAGAAAGGAAGTGAACACTATCAGGAACACGGTATGGGCTCTGGTAGTGTTTAAAGACTGGTTAATGGAAAAAATGTGAACAGACTTGGACAGTTACAGAAAACCTCGATCAGCGCTACCGCCATTTTTAAGTCACGGTGTTGTTGTCACAGTTCCGGGTGTAGTGCAGTTACCACACTTTTTTCTAAGTGTAAGCAATACGTCATTAATGACCGCCTTGCTCCACATTATCCCTTAGATAACTTTTAGCATCTCAAGTATTTGTCTGATTAGATTCTATGAGAGAATATGTTTTTAGACTTACTCATTGAAAATGTCCTTCATTGGTTGTTCATCTTAGGTCCTATTTTAAAGTTTATTTAAGATTATTTTGGGCAACCACTTCCTTTATGTAGGGATAAGAAACAGAGATGATGAAATGCAGCATTTGATCCCAACCTGGATTCGAACGCAGCTCTCGCAATTATTATTTTTAAAATGTGATGGTTGTTTTAAAAAAAAAAACCATAGCTACAATGTGTTTGGAAACTGGGGTTGCTTTTGATTCCTCAGCCACCTCGGCCCCCATTGCAGCGGCTGACACAAACACCACTTCAGCACCAATTTCTTCACTGGACCAGATCAGGAGTGATTACTGTGGGTGCCATCCCGACGGGTGAGCCTAGCCGGTACGGCGGTGCGGGGCCTCAGCTGCTCAGTAATTTGCAATGACACTTCATTTTAGGAGCCTTTGCATCTTATGTCACAGTGGGAGCAGGCCACTGAGGAAGCTAATCTAATCACAGAAAGATGGGGATGTATTACCGTGTGTTTTCTTCTATGTCCATTATCTGATGTACAATGAGATGAAAAATAGCACAATTTAAGGAGTTGCTCACATGTAGCATTTTGCTGTGAATGGCCATTCTTTGTGGATTTATGTAGCATTGGTAAAACATTGTATTTGCTGCTTCCATAATCCTCACTGAATGGTTATCATGTGCTCTGCTGTACAGCTGGATTTATTTTCTCCTCTCACACCTAAACAGATATTTAATTATCAGAGCAATATACAATAAAAGTGTGAGTGTGAGCGCAAGAGACAGGGACTTTGACTATATCTCACCTGAACCAAAAGAAAGCTCAATATTGTGTGTGTTAACCTCGAGGCTTTCTTACGGTCCACCAACCTCACAGCAGAGGAACGAGTCCCTAATGCCCCACACAAATCAACAGAAAACATAAGAAAAGAAAGAAAAGAAAAACTCACCAAATACTGAAAAGACTGGCTCAGGCTGTGGGGGTTTGGTGAGTCAAACATAGCTCCAATTCAGGAATGCGATAAATTCTGACCTTGAGCTCTAAAAGGCTGCAGCGGTACAATTTCCTCAGGTCGAAGTCTTCTCTGTGAATCAAATCATTGCTACAAAAAACTCAAAAACACACCACTGACTGACCATGACACATTTAACAACACCTCCAAAAATACTTTGGTCGCCTGCAGCTCACTCTTGTTTCGCTCAGTTTTAGCACACAATCCTGCTTTGCAATGTGATGTCTGACACGCTCTCCTTTCAAATAATGAGTCGGACTCATAAACACATACGTGCGAATGAGCCTTGGCTGCATGAAGGCCCATTTCTTAAATTATCCCGTTAAAACTCAGAGAAGGATTGGCAGGGGAGGATTACAGCAGGTGTTGTTGTTCTGAACTGTATTTACAGAAGAATTGAGCTGTAATGTCAGAGGCTGCTTTGCAAGTGACTCTTTCCTTTGTAGAGTTTGGAACGGGAGGCAGACAATGCGTGTGTTTGACGAAGAGCAATCCATCTGGCTTTCATTACCAGAAGAAAAACAATGGATATTTTCCCCAACGGTAATATCAAAACCAAATGTAACCCAGATGAAATGGAGATGTGGATTTTTTAATTACATTTAGTAAAGCAGCAGGGTTCAGTAAAATGCTGTTGTTAGCAAGATGTCATGGGACAATATTAACCATTATAGCTAAAGCCAAACAAGTTGATGTAGCACACTGAATTACAGAACTCTAATGATGTATTTTTACATCATTAGATGTACAACTTTGAAACCTGTCAACTATGAGAGCTATGTTTTCCCAATTACAAATCGGAAATACTCTGGAGTTTGGAACCAATCCTTTCATGTCCCTATGTATCAATTAATAGATGGATAGAATCAGAGGATGAAACCCTCTTTATTTGTCACATACATGCACACAGCAGAGCACACACAGTGAAATTGGTCCTCTGTATTTAACCCATCCTAGTACTAGGAGCAGTGGGCAGCTATTGTGCAGCGCCCGGGGAGCAATGGGGAGGGGGGATTGGAGGTGTCCGGTGCCTTGCTCAAGGGCACCACAGCAGGGCCTAGGAGGTGAACTGGGACCTCTCCAAGTAGAGTAGTAGTAAGTGTCCGGGGATTTGAACCGGCGACCCTACGATTCCCAGTCCAAGCCCCTACTGACTGAGCCACTGTTGGATGGTGCCACACGGAATTGATTTAAAACCTTTAAGAGGGAAAACAATCCCATTATTTACAGACCCAGAAGTAGCAGCACCTGATCTGCTGAAACAAGCTGTGCAGAAAATGACAACATTTATTAAGGACACCGATGAAGGACCATACGTCCATTTGTATCCTGACTGCTCGGAGGTGGTCCATGTGCCTGGGACAGAAAGGCCATTCAAATTGGCTGAATATAAAAAGGAAATTGGGAAGGCATATTCCAGGATCACTTTTTCCTTTGCCTAGAAACACACTTTAATGGAGGTTCGCGGCTCTCGTAATTCAATATTTTTACATATTTACATACTCTACTCTAGCATACATAATATTAATGTGTTGGATTTTTCATTTTTACCACAGTGGATGATACCCCAGACTCTGATACCTCAGATTCTGAAATTGTGATCACATCCCGGAGCACAGCTCAATTCAATCGGGCTGACACTGTGTTATGTTAATTTTTTAACTCAATTTCTTTTTTTTTCATTTTGATAATATTGGAGGAATCCAGTATAAGATCAATAAGTTATACAGTTGTATCTAGGTGGTCATTATTAAGTTTTAGTTTGGTTCATTGGCAAAATCCTAACCACAGAAAGGGGTTTAATTTTTTAGAGAAGAGACAAGTTGGCAACAAATCAAAACAGGTTATGCCTGTGGGTGGGAATCAAATTAGGGACCATGTCCTTGAGCAACTTTTTCCTGTATGGACCACAATGATACGATCTGTTCAAAAATGTGCTCTCTTACATCTTAGAAGTCTAACGACTAAAGTTGCTAATTGGATTTACAAAATCTACAAAACACGGTAGCACAAATCCTGACCCTGTAATACACTGGCTACAATGGAATTCCAGAAATAGGCTAAATTGTTGTCAGGTCAAAAGCTGATTGATTCTCAGATTGCACTCCCTGTAATCCAACAATCAATTCAGTCAGTTGAATATAACTGCGATTTAGACATTTAATGCAGGTTTTTTAGAAAACTTAATATGGGAACTATATGTACCCACATGACACAGATTTCCTCAGATGACAATACATTTTCAGTGGCAATATTGGTTGAGAGGGCTTGGGGAAAAAAACGTTGAATATTATTGTGCATAATGCATTCAAAGAGATAGAAAGGAGGCTGGGTTATAATTGAAATGAGCTGAACTGCCTGACAAAAGCTCCGCTGAAGTGATTATCTTTTATTCATTAGAATTTCCATCTTCCGAGTCCCCTCCACATGGAAAATTAGAATTCACTGTCACTACTGTTCACTTGCAATTGTGATTCAGAAAATGTGTGGTAGTGAATGTGCTCTATTCAGTCGGCACACAATACAGGGGACATGAAACCTGACCAAAGAGGATAGAAATCTGAACTCAGATACTACTTGATGTATATATAGCCAAAGGGAAGTGATATGAACCAAGACAGAGACACGTAAAATAGTTGTAATTGCTTAATTCCCCTTTAAATGTTTTGGACACAAATCTCCACAATATAGTCTTAAAGAGGCCTTATTACGCTTTTGTGGGGTTTGCCTTCCTTGTGGTGTGTCATATAGGGCTTTGTGCATGTAAATGGTCTGCAAAGGCATACAACCCTGTGTTCCCTCCACACAACCAGACATTGGGTGAAAAGTCAGGCACCTTTTTGATCATTAAAGCATGAAAACATGTAACAGTAGAGGCAATAAATACAAATATGAACCTGAAAATTAGTAGAATAAATCATGTTTAATTACATAAGAATGTATAATAAATGTTTAGGCACACCTAGGCATCCTAGCACTGAGTTGTAAAGGCAAACATATATTTTAACCTGGGTAAACAAAATTGTCCTAAGAATGTAATAAAGTAGATGGATCATGTTTTTTCTCAACCCAAGTGCATCAGCTGTATCCTCGGTTTTCTCAGGTCAAGGTACGAGCTCACAGCTCCACAAATGCAATTATTCCAGATCAGCGCTCCAATGATCTCAAGAAAGATAGTGATCGCGGAGCAGGGATAATGTCTTAACGCTGCCATTTACTTGTGTCCATCAGGACAGGGGCGAGCGAACAGGTTAACTACAGTATGATGCTCAAACCAAACATCTGCCCTCAGTCATCTTCACTTACTAAAGGAGTAACCACCTGTACTCCGATAATAATGTTGGGAGGGACAACAACACAAGACTTCATACTACTGACTTGTTGAACCTTCATTATGTGTGTGGGTATTCAAGGTGTAGAGGGGTGGGGTGCTGTAAAGAACGGGGCTTGATAAATTGCCCTCTCTGCAGGGACCCTGTGGGATAACTGGAGGTCAAACATGGTCATCCGGCTGGGAGAGCAGCTTTTGACAGTCCATTCAGAGAATCACCATTACATTTGTATGGGCAAGGTTTGAAGCTGCTGCTTTTCCAAGGATTTTCCAAAGCTCAGCCATAAGGGCATCAGGCTCTCAGGTAAATAATAATGGTCCTATCCATCTTCCCAAATCCCAATGCTGAATTATCCTTTCTTAGGGTTGACAACTTCTCTTTCTTCTACTGAATCAGGGAAAGTGTAACATCTGGGTCACCAAGTTCCTCTCCTTGAACAGATTAAATTGAAAACATTAAACAGAGGGGCTGTGTATTGGTTTTTATGAGGTGCAAGGATAGCTCTGAACTCAGTTTCTGCACAGTGTGTCTCTTCACATGTACAGTAATATCTAGTCCATAACTCGCTTTGGGGGTTTAAATGTATTCCATTACAATCCCTGAAAGTTACCTGTAAAGAAAATGTAACAGTTACCTAATCTGAGTATCAAAATACAAAAGTAATGTTACTTGATCACTTTGTTACTTTATGATTACCTCAATATCAAATACAATGTAAATGAATACAAAAACAAATAAGTACAGGGACGGTGGAGGATGATTAAAGTCACCCACTTACCAGCAATAACATCCAGTGTCCATCCGGCCAATCAGCCCAAACATACAAGCTTTTCAGTCTTTTCTCTGAATCATTTCCATCCAAAAGCAACGGCCTGGAGCAACAGGTTCATCGAATTTCTACAGTGACGTCAGCGGCACTTTAGCACTTTTTCAAGGCGGCCTCTTCTGATGGCATGCGATCTGTTGCCATCATCAATTGAAAGAAGGCGCTGGGCCTCAGAAAAAGGTGATGTGTGAACACTAAGCATCTCATAGGCTTTATCTTTTGAAAATTAAATTAGTCCACATTTGGACCAATGGTTCAGGAAGATGCACTAAAATATATATTTCAATGTATTAGTTTTTAGAGACAGAGATGGCTATGCCTGAAAGGGGTGACCTGCCACCTGATCAACCTCCGTCAATAACTCTATTATACAACACTGGTGACATGTTTGAGTACATACATGAAATGAAAGGTTTTGTAACTCACAGTCTCCACATTTGAACTCAATTAGATGTGTGGTGCTCTCAGCACTGTCCACACACACGCTCTTCTAACATACGTATTTTTTCTAGAGCTGCTTCTGATATCAAGCTGATTAATGCAGGCTACGTGTTGTTGGAGGTGTGGGTGTTCATGTGGTAGAGGGGAAAGGGTCAGAAACTTGTGTATATACAAGAGGCAAAAACAACATGAGCAGTAATGGAATGTGGATTATTTGGATTTTAACGTCAAAGAAATGGGATTAGAAAACTTCAATTATCACAAATGAGTGTGCAGGTGCAGCTTTTATCAATTTTAATAAGGACACCAGAATAAATACAGACACTACCCTTTTTACCTGTATGTCCACACATTTTCAACACGCAGTTAATGTCTGAAATTGGATTGTAAAAAGGACATTTTCCAATGTTCAGGGGATATTAAAACAGTGTAGATGGAACAAGGTTAATGGATTGCATTCTTTCATTCAGTTAAGGAACCTTAGTTCTTCAAATTAGTTTGGGGTATGTGAAGAAGTATAATGTGGCCATGTAGTTAGCTGTGACGACAAGAAAAGAGGACTAAAATAATATGTTTTGTAACTCTTTTCAATTTTTGAAATGTGTTAGGCTCTCCGAGAGCGACAGGACTGAATCGTTTGCAAACACTGACAGGAAACAGGATCTGAGTAGTAGTGGGCTTTGTTCAGCAAATGTGGGCAAGGAAAGATGGAAAGAGGTTTCAGGGACAGGGCTAGGCAAACCGGGGAATCCAAGAGAAAAAACCAGGGAGCGAGGACCAGGGAGAGCGAGCCAGAAGGGCAGATTAGGGAGCAGGCTGAGCGTGTCAGGTGGAGAGGCAGGACGGTGGACCACTGGTAGATACACGACAAACTGGCATAGTAGGTCAGGCACGCCCAGCCAGGGAAACACAGACACGCAGAGACAGACAGGGGACAAACAGAACTAACAGGAGGCAGGTCTGTCCATCCTAACAATATTTTAAGTCAAATTTGTCAATGTCTGCTTCCCTGCTGCACCCCAGGACTTTTCCATTCACACCGCCTCCCCCACATCAGCTCACCTGGGCTCCCAGCTGCATCTCATGTCCAATCAGTCCAGTTTAATTAGTTATTCGCCACTAGTGAAAGACTTCTACTGGACTGACTTCCTGTTATGTCTGACTGTTTCATCTGATTGCTGGTTTTCCCCCAACCGAACGAACCTTGTCCCCCAAATTGAGAACTACTTTTATGTCCTTGGTTCCTGTCTGTCTGAGTCTGCGCGGTGTTTTCCAAACAACACTGTCAAACTATCTGTAGGTTTTCCAAATCTTGAGCAACTGTTTTTCATTTTTTTTAAACGTGGTGTTTCTATTTTTCTGAAGACATGTTTGATCTTTCGAGTTTCTGTCTGATCTAAATTGCGCTGGAATCGCTACTTCATTTTTCCCCCTGCGTTTTGCCTACATGTTTACTGTTGTGGGTAACATTTTAATAGCTAGCGATAGTAAGCTAAGCTTCACCGAAAATGATTGTTTTGAACATACACTTATCATTTAATTCTTGAATATTGGACAGATTGTGTCCAGGTAAACAACAGCGGCAAATAGCATTTATTTGTCAGAACATGTGATATTTTGATCAGTATCTAAAGGGTAATTTAAAAAATATCACAATGTTTCTTAAAAGACATTCCTTTCCCAAGCTTTAATAATGAAATGCATCAAGCGGTATAAATGAGTGACCACAAAACAGCTGTGATTAAAGAAAATAGTACCTGGATCACAGATTTTCATTTGATCTCTTCACAACTGTTTTTGTCCACGTGGTTTGCATCAGATGATGCTCTGTGGTGTATAAACACTGTTCTCCACTGCAGGATAATGGTAGCCTGAGATTCATGGTTGGCCACACTCAATCTGTAAAAAGGCAGTACTGGCTATGAATCCCAAACAAACGGGACATTACCTCAATGATTGAGTCTGAAGGATTTAATGCATTGCCTCACCTGCTAATGCTCCTTACTCCAGTCAGCACATTTGTCACATCTCCCCCCTTCCACCTCAGCAAATAAACATTAGAGCAAATGATGACTTTGCTCACCTAAACATATGGGGATTCTCTCTCTTTTACTTTCACAGATGTAGCCACAGTGATAAAGAGGGAGGGAGAGGAGAAGGTAGACAAAGTGCTTTTGATTGTCTCAGGATCTATTAAATGTGAGCTACGTGCTTTGAAGGTATATCTTGTCCTCTATAAAGACCTAAGTCAAATTACTTTGGATAATTAAATAAATGTTGATTTCACTGATCCTTGGCATTAAGAAATTAGCCCTGGAAGAGCTCATAAGTAGCAGTGAAGGAGGGGGCGTGGAGATGGAGGGTGTGGTAATGGCGGCTCGACAGATGATTAATAATTGGAGTGTATCAGCGGGGACAGTAAAACGATCTGCTGCTCGATCTAACACCTTCAACATTGTTCTGTGCTAATAAACACACACTTTTTCTGAATCAATGTTAATGCTAGTGCTGCTAGCAGGAACCAAACAGCTAATAATTGTGTATTAAACAGTGGAGGCATGTTTAATGTCCTACAAATGCAAAAAGCAAGAATGTCCTAAGTTATTATTATTATTGTTATTTTTATGTCTTTATTGGAACATAAAGGTATCTTAGGAGGGTTCCTCAGAGAGTGAAATGAGCCAGAAGAACCCAAGCGACAGACAGGATAAGAGCTGTTTGAATTCTCTAGATGCTAGGAAAGAAGCTTTGAAACTTCCTTTATAACCTCCTTTAGCTTAGGAAACACTGGACACACATTAGACATACACTTTACGAAAGAAAGGAGAAAATGCTGTTCCATAATACCCTTTATTTTTCACTGTGGTCCACATTTATAAAGCCCATGACGTGCATGACGAGACTAGACATAAGCAACTGTACCTTAACAAGTGAACAATTAGGCATGATTAAACATATCAACCATAATCTAAACATGGACAATAAACCAAACGTGTAACCTAAACCTGATAACTGAGCATCTACACATGGCATGGGTAAACAAGAACTAAATGTGGCAAAATGAACAAACCTAGTGTGATGTTACGAACATGACCTTTGTGAGTGGGGTCGTGAGTGAAAGGTCTCAAATATTGGATGGATGGCCATTGGTTCAGAAATTCATTTCCTCATTATCATTCTTTATCAATAGTGCTTAATAGCACATGTTAGCTTCATATTCATGTATAGATTGCAATATAAATCTAATAAATGCAGTAAATTTGGAATTGCTGCGACCACATGCATCCATGCGTTCATGCATTCCCTCACACACAACCTCCCACTTGACCTTCATGCCAAATTTCAGCCTCCCAGGGAGACAACTGTGGCCGTCAAAGGGTGGGGAGGTTTCTGTTGACCAATTGACACCCGACATTTACACCTTATATATTCCTATAAAGACAATATACTGGACATCATAATAAACCACTACTTGTTGGTGCAGAAAGAATATTGTTTGTTATCAAGCCACAAACATTAAAGCTACATGGTGATTTAACGTTGGTTAGTTCATTCATAATGGGCTTTATTCACTTTGGAATGCTTTGCTAGAATGCAATTATAATGGGAAACAGAATAACCATGTAATCAAAATGTGTCCTTTACTATTTTATAAGCTGTCTGGTCCGCAAATATAAACGGGAGCAGAGTGCAGTAAGAAGAATATCAGGTTCTGGATGATTAAATCAGAGTTCTGTGGCTACATGGCCAGAGTTTGATCTAGGTCCTTTAGGTAAAATGGACATGACACTTCATTTTCTGTTTAACCATGAAAGGTCCGCTTGCCATAAGCCTGCTCCTAAAGTTAGGTTTTTCCAGGTTGGTGTAGAAGAGCCCTGACCCTGTCCAACACCTTATGTATGAACAGAATGACAGCTAGACCAGTTTTGCATAACATCAGTGTTGGACCTCACTATCGCTCTAAGGCTCAATGGAAGCTGAAATGTCCTCTCTAAAACTCTGCAATGTTTTGTTGCATATTTGCTTTTGAAGCACAGAATAAAAGCCGTGGATGCAGCAACATCGTTGCCCTTCACCCAGGTTGATAACCTGTTTGAAATCCTTCCTCGGAGACTGGCTGGATACATAATTACAAAACTATAATAATATCTAAAACTGTTTACAAGAAATATAAAAAAGGGAAAACAAAAGGAATAAATATGTTCAGGTGATCTCAAATCCAAAGTGGAGGGGCTATGGAGTTTTGAATTTGGCAGTATTGTGCTGAAAAATGCAATATATTTATAGGAATGTACTAAGATTAACAGAAAGGGAGTAAAAGGAAGGACACAAGTTGTCACAAACATGTGAGTAAATGTAACGCATATGTTAATGCAGCACGCAGGTCTATAGGGGGTCTATAGGGGTCATGGGCCCTGTTGAGGCCAGCAGCTGTCATGGTTAGGGCGCGCATACTTTTGGATCCCAGGACTTTAATCAGTTGAAGTTACAACAGCTCTGTAACTTCATTATTGACTTAAGTGAAGTAATCCATGGTGGAAGTCTGCTACCTCTGACCAGCTCTCTAATGGAGGTTGGCACAGTGTAATTACAGAGGCATGGTCCAGACAGCCAGACCTGCGCTAGGGAAGATATTCATGTTGAATATTTGTGCATACCAGACACTTCTCCAAAACCTGAATAGGGGCCATTTACAACATATATAAAGGTATTCTTTCTCTTGGTAGCAACTTTCTGCATAATCAAATTGACTGTCTAGATCTGAATTCAAAGGTCCACAGCCTGATGGCATTAGCACGTCAATGTTGATGTCCTATGCATGGTCAGAGTCCTGGTGGATCGGCCATCTGTTAACTGTATTGTGCTGCAAACGTTCTGTCAGGACAATAATGCTTTGGCTGAGGATAAACAACAAACAACATTGTTGGGGCACCTGAGGAATATTCCTGTTTGTGATGTAGAATTTTGGCTACATTTCACGCAGTTTAAACTTCACAATTTATCAGGCCAAAGTAGAGTGTCCTCATCTTTATGTCTTGTCCGGAGCAGATAACTAGACTAGTATATGACCTCTTATCATTTTATCACATTGCAGGCCATGTATGTAAATGTTTCCAATAGTATATTCTAATCTATGGTTGAACTGCTTAAATGCACCTAAGTATGGGATACTAATTGTCCAAATATTACTAGCCAATCAGAGGCAGATCAGGATGGGTTATCCCCTCAGCATATAGCAGTGTGTATTTTTAGAATAACTTGCTTTGGGAGCTTCGGAGCAATGGGTGTCCGAGGTAATGGCAAATTTGGATTTAGTCACATTTTTTGGACTAGTCTCAGGAAAATGGGCCTAATCATTAAACTCCATCCTCTTGGTGAAACCCAGTCAAGGACTGGTAAGGATCTTAAATGCATCTCCAGAAAGTTGATGGTAATTGTCTTGTTTCTTTTTTGTATAAAGTGCAAGGTAGTAATGTGAAATCATGTTCAATAAACATGGCAGCAATTTCCATATTCATGGACCAAGAAAAAACAAAACATCAAGAAAATAAATGAGATTTTTTACTTTTGTGACGTTTTAAGTCCATCTCTCTCAGGGGCAGTTTTTGGGAAAATGAGCAGATGTTGTCTGTGTGTATGAACATGCACTCTTGCATGACATCGGGACATAAACACATCTGAATCCGAAACTGAAAGTTGCTCTACAACATTATTTGTTTATTCCTACATGGAGTTCAGTAAAAAAGCATGTATGACACTGTGTGAATTCTGAGTGCACAGGTGTTCTGTGTGTGTGTGTGTGTGTGTGTGTGTGTGTGTGTGTGTGTGTGTGTGTGTGTGTGTGTGTGTGTGTGTGTGTGTGAGAGAGAGCGTTCTTCCCAAACAGATGTTTGCATTCCATCTCTACGGTTGTAGCGTTAGCTGGTCCAAACCTAATTAACAGTGTCTGTGGAGGGAGAGGGATGCTGCTGCTGAGCGCTGGCGGTAATGTGATGTCACAGTGGATTAGGCTGATGGGCCGACCGAGTAGCAGTTTTGTGGTGTGTGTGAGTGAGTGTTGGAGGTTTGTCTCTAGCAGTCATTTTAGCTTAGTTTAGATAAGCTCGGAAGAGCTTGCTCAAAATGTTTGAAAAAAGCAGCCCAGTCATTTTGTGTTTTCTAATGCTACAAAGGCCAGGCTGTGTTTGAATCGATATCTAACTAATATTCAAGATGAAATGGAGCCTTGAGGTATGAAAGCTGTTTTTACCTTTTTTATTTACAGCTGGTTGTGCAGGGTGGTCAGCAGTTGTCGTGTTTGAGGATCCTCTCAAGGTCTGCTGCACCGGGTCCAATCCCTAAGCTTCCTTTTCATAAGTTGATCTGTGTAATACACATGCTTAAATACTAAAGGCAAAAATACAACTTATCAAAATAAAAAAATAATTTCAACGCAACATACTTTTTACTTTGAATTGGTAACTAGGTATTAGTATTCTCGAATTCACACGGTATAACAAAAATGTATGTGATTGGTCAACCGCTTATAGATGTCCCGCCCCTTAGCCTACAATGTGTCCGAGCGCTAGCCAATTGAAGCACAAGTGTTACATACACTGGTGGGGGGGTTAACTGTATCACTGTGTAAATGAAAGTATTATTAATAATGCATATTGCTTATATGAAGGGAAACATATAGGGTTCAGCCCCCTACCCACTACAATATTGTTGTAAAGTCCCAAAATAACCGTGCAAAGGTCGATAATGTGAAAGAACTTTCTTGCAGAAGCAAATACTTTCAACAGCAGTTGTTTGTTTTTTTAAGGATTCTCCAATTTTTGTCTGAAAGGGAATTCGATGATTGCAGACGATGAGGTACGATTCATTGAAAACACGGGCAGATCACCAGCACTCTGGTGGGACTTATACAATAAAGTTATTAGATGAAAGTTATTTTTATTTACTGTTTTCCAGAGTTGGAGAAATTAGATTTGAAGGTGTAAAAGGAGCAGAGTGTATCTACAGGGGGTGTAAAGAGTTGTTGATCAATACTGAGGTGTGCTGAGATGTCTGCCTTTCCAATCTAACTCGGTAACTCACACAGTTTTTGGAACAAACACTAAAGTTGGAGAATATCCCATCTGTCATTTCAGCTCTTTAGGATAAAAATCATGAGCCAATGCCAAAAAAAGCAAAGGACAAAGCTTTATGTTAACGTCAGTGTGTGTCCTGCTGATATTTTACTTCTAGACTAGAGCTTTATGTTGATATGATTTGAAATTGTCAGAGAGCTGCTCTGAGATCAGCAGCAGTGCTCAGGTCAAGTCTCAGCTGTGCATGTCCTGCGGCTCTCGAGTGGTAAATACAGTAAATTGTCACTACTGGGAATCAGGTTGAGAGGCGTTCCTACTGATTCTATATGAGCTACAGCTTCTCGTTTAACAACTAAAGCTTAACTGAAGGCTAGGCAAGTTTGTATCATCAGCTCCAAAGAAAGAGAGCATGCAGCTGATGGCAAACGCTAAAGACCATGTCATTGATGTATAAAGAGAACTGGATACACCATCGGAGGCGTGGCCCCTTTTTACTCCTATTAAAGTTGCAGCCAAATATCGAACAACTATAGGGTCAAAAAGTACCCACATTGAGCGGGGTCTAGGGCCCATAGAGCATTTAAACTTTCCTCAAGCCCCGCCTTCGATTCCGGTTTCAGCTCAATCAAATGAATGAAGGGAAAATAACTCTGGATTTAGCTTTTAGCGCATTGTATGCCTTTAAGACCCTAATGATTTAAATAAGAGCTATAAAATGTCCGAACTGGGTAATTTAACTTAAAAACATATTAAACCTTATTCTTTTTCCCTATGTAAGTAAATTGTGAAAAGTATTTTTGGGCCCAAATTATGTCACTGAAATGTGTAATGTTTGGCCTATACGAATACTTATTGTGTTCCCTCATTACAGTACAATCTGGCCAAGAATGGATTCAGCACACGTTGCATCACCGCAGAACAGCCTCGATCGGCTCGAGCATGCACTCCAGCAGCATGAAGAAATGGTTGCTAGCTGAGAGCAGGCGATAGCCTCGTTAGCTAACCAGATCCAGCAACGATGGCTCAGTCTGGAAGAGTCAATTATATCAAACGTATTTATGCGATGCTAAGGGACCACGAGTGTGCGTTTCACTTACAGCAAGAATAATCATTGATGTTTTCCTACCTGTAAATTGTTTTTATCCATCTTGAAATGGCTTTTTGTAAGGTTTGAATAGGGTTGAATGAAAAACCTGAAGAAACTATATGTACTGGGCTTTGTGACGCTTAGGCAATTTAGAAACTTATCAAATGAAAAGAGCAAATCACATGAAATGTCTTGAGAAGACCAAAATCAAAACCTGTCAAGACACCGAAGGGCCCCATACAGAAAAACATACGAGGGCTGGGCCACTCACTAGAGGTGAGGTACAGTATATTGCCTTATAATTTAAGTTATAAGATAACAAAATCAATCAAATGTAGGTAAATGATGCTTTATACTTGAATATGCTTTTACATCACAGCTTTCCATAGTGTCAAGGTTCTGTCATGGTTCGATAACAGGACCCAAGTGCAGCAGAGAAAGCAGGGCAGGAAAGAACGGGGTTCCAAGAAAAAGCTAGCTTTATTAAAAGCTGTACATAAAAAACATGGAACACTGCAAGGGCAGGCCAGAAAACAAAAGCAAAGCAACAAACAACTGGAAACAAACCAGGGAGTCAAGGGAGACAGGCAGGCAGGACAGACTGGGTATCAACAGGACTAGAACATTCAGGAACAACGAGCAAGGGAATGACGACCATATAATGACAACGACACGACGAGGAACACAAAGGGCAGACAAGGCCAAATACACAGGGACTAATCACAAGACAAGACACAGCTGGGGAGGGGAGGAAGAGGGCAACGAGGCAATCAGACAGGAAGGAAACTAAAGACAGGACGTAACTAGACAAGACACAAGGAGGGAAAAAGTTTCAAAATAAAACAGGAAACACAACCCTATGATCATGACAGGGTTTCATTCATTTTGTTGGCAGCTCATACCTTAAAACAGACGCCTCAGGCTTATAATAAGGGGGAATATGAAGGGTATATTTCATTGCCCTTTCTCATCAACTAAGATTTGTTAGAAAATGTTTTCAACTTTAAAGGTCATCTTTTATACTGTATTTGAACGATATACTGTAGGGCCAAGTTGCCAGGAGTTCAATGTAAAGCCAGCCCACATTTGCGATATGACGTGAAGTCTGCAGCAAATCCTTGCACCCCCGTTTTTAGAGATGTGGGTAAGGAGGAAAAAAGAGAGAGTTGTATTTTATGACACTTCATGAGTCTCCTTACACACCGGGGACACATATTTAAGTATAAAACACATCAAAAACTGCCTTTTGCACAATAGGGGACCTTTAAATGACTGAATTGATTTGACATTTGGCTCATTAACTCATGGATACTGCTGTATAATATAATATACTGTATATGTGTACATATATATATTTAAGAAATACAATATAAGACAAGCCCAAGTTTCATGTGTGGGCCTGATTCCTTATACTTTTAGAATTTGCTTAGGGCCGATTCAAAATGGGCCGCATCTGGCCCCCGGGCCACAGTTTGGACAGCCTTGGTCTAGTCTCTGCATGTCTGAGTATCAATGTTTTATAGTTAAAACATTATATTGGTCGATTTTCCTTCAACATAGGCAGTTTAAATTGTTATTAACCATGCCTGAATATATAGATATCTATACTGAAATTCAGAATGCTGTCAGTCAGCGCTCGCTGCACACTGCGCCAGTCACTGTGTTGCTGGTATTAGGTGGACAGTCCTACATGCTGGGTTTGCTGTCAAAATGTGAACAGTGTTTGTGAAAAGGCCTAACCCCCCATGGCATTTTGGAAAAGGTAAAACTCCTGTTTTTCAGGGTAAGAAGAATTTATTTTCTAATAGGCTCCAAGTCGTGTAATATTGATGGATCTGCTGACCCAGTTTGAGAGTCCTGTATCCCAGTGGCAAACAGCGGGGTTAAGGCAGCATGAATGCCTCGGAGCTAGCCTCAGGCTGCTGGAGGGGGCGGCCACCCACCTGTCTGATCCAGGGCAAGATCTGGATGAGAAACATGGTTAATACTGGTACCAATCCCTGCATCACAGAGACGGATTATGATTAAAAAAGTATTCCTACCTGCAAACACAATTAACAACATAAGAGTGCTTTGGTGACACTTCTAGTCTTCAAACACAATATGTATGAGCCTGTAGCCTCTATCGCCAAACAAAGTTTCAACGTCACAAAGAAGCAAATATTGCCAACTATAAGAAAAGATGAGGGGCATTTACAGCATCTTATAGCCTCTGAAGACATCAGGTTGGTTTAGGACTGGGCCTTCAATAATGCAACAAACTAAAGAAAATCAGAGAGCACTCTCAAAGACATTACACAGTTAAATATAGAGTACATAATGAGTATTGGGTGAAGGTGAATTATTTTGCTATCATGTTCCAATGTATTCTTGGAAAACATTGTTCTTGGCAAGGAATAAATACAGTTGTTTGAGGGAGATTATTCCTAAAGGTATGGTCTGTTTAACTTCTGAAAACTAGCATGAAGCAGATTATGATACGCAATATAAACCAAATGTATATATATTTTTCAAATCGAAGCAAATATTTAATGCTAAGTAAAAGGGACAGCATAACACATAGAATTGTATCAGGTAAACACTGAATTTGGGCTGGTTAAAAGTAATTTTTTGGACAGTCTGGAGCCTTGGATGAGAACAATGTAGACCCCCCTGTTCATGATTCATAACAGGTGGCATAGGTACAATCGGGTAAAGGATGAGGCAACTTAAACATACGGTTAACATCACAGGACGATCCTGGACACAATAACAAAAGTGGTTTCTAAAAGCCTGACAAGCTACATGCACATCCACCGCCCTGCCTACACACCCATGTTCCCTACCTTGCTACATTAAAGGCACAATACCTCATTTGTTGGCTCTGAATGTTGGCATTGAATGTTTGGGTGCAGAATGGTCCAACATGATCATGCATAGGACACAGTTCGCTGCTCCATTTGACATTTTTTAAGGACAAAAGCTTTGAAAAAAAGATACCTCATGAACGTGCAAAAAAGTGAAATAATTGGAACCCATGAGCTTTAGTGTTTACTGGCGAGTGAGAATAATCATCAACTCCTACCACAATATGTGAGACAACAGTCAGATCAGAGAACAGACCTTTGAGAAATGTGCTAATGAGGCTTCTCTGTCAAGTAGAACTTCCACTGACTGAAACTCCGGAAGTTGTGTTGGGTTGATCTCTTCAGGTGTTGTCACATCTTTAATGTTTCCTGTCCAGATCCAAATGAGTAGATGAGACGATTACGCTCAGTTGGGGTCAGACTCTTTTTGTGTTCTAAAAAAAATCTTTCAACTAAATCTCAAAAATAAAAGCACCAGCAGTTCAATCACCTGTGTTGATGAGATTCATTCTTAACAACACTGGAGGAAATCTTCAAGCGCCTGTCAGAGTTGACCCTGACCTCAGAGCTGTGTCGCAGGCAGACTAGGTGAGTAACGGAATACATTGAACGAGATTACGTCATCAGGATACACATTTTTTTAACTGCATTCAATTACAATTCTCAACAGCCCTGGTCGCTGGGTCACTTACAGTACCCCTCTGTCTGGGTGACTGAGCGCTTCACTCTCACCCTCAGCCTCAGCGGGCCTCCGCAGACCCCCAGGAAAGTGAACTGAGTTGTGCAAGCTGCATGCTACAAGTTCCGTTTGGTGTTAATTGTTACGCCAACGGTTCCTCTGCATGATCCTCATCTAAATTGTACAGAAATGCAATTAACATGAAGCAGCGGGACATTAAAAGCCATATTTGTCACTGTCAGAATCTGAGTAGGCGTCTGATTGCACAGCTGATTAGGGAAAAGGGCCCCCCCACAATCCTGTCCTCTTCCTTATCTGTCTCTATGCTCTACCCACAGAGGAAGAGGGAAGAACGGGGGGGAAATGGTTTGATATATTAACAGAATGGAGTTCAAACAGGAAACAGGAAGTTTGGAAGTCCGGCTACAGCTGCAATGACAGCTTTTCTGTCTGCTTAACACAACAGGAGTGCTCATATTAAGATTTCATCATTCTTCAGGCCAAACTGATATATTTAGTGACCTATAACGCCATCTCCCTAGCCGCCCAGACTGCATTCTCCCACCTGGACCTGTGATAAGAACATGGGTTTAAGGCAGCCTGTTGCCGTTGCTCCTCATAGCTCTCTTGACCCTAAAAAACAGTTCTTATATCACACCGAAAGACTGCTCATCCAGAACCAAATACATCAGGCTTATGTCGGAGGTTGGGGCAAGATTCACCTCAGCAATAACTGTTCATGGCCAGAACGGCCAACAGATTCAAGCTGTAGCGCTGAGGAAAGTGACTAAAACTTGACCACACAATTACAAAAAACACACATAGCCTATATAACTTAAGGCAGCACCAACCAGGCAGAGTGTGATGCTGTTGTTTAAACCTTACATTTAATGACCATCTTTTTCTATTATTGTCCGTTGTGAAGAGCAGCACACTTCTTTTACCATTTAAAAATAAAGCATAACATTTTTATTTCATCCAATCATGGTCAGCATCCTCTGGGACTGACACTTATTTTGCCCTGGCCAGCCTGGATTAACTTCAGCTAAACATTGGCCTTAGGACTTTTTCCTGCTGGCCTTGGAAGAGTAAATACTGTAAGTCTTTATGGGAAGCTGCTTTTAGAGGCAGAGATTTTTCTTTGTGCCTTTTTGAAAAATGTTGGTCCACATCTTGCAAGATGCAGAGGATAAAATCTAAAGTTATTGGGAATTGGGAAGAGGATGGAATGAGATGGTGAGTTTAGGGAGTATAAGAAGCCTGGAATTATTTCATATAGTCTATCTTTGTTTAAATTTGATACAAATCTACCATGACATCTCTACCTGAATCACTATCATCACTTGAAGCACAGGGTGATGCTGCAGTTTGATCAGCAGGAACAACAGAAGAGTTCTCTCTTTTGTCGTAATAAGTAGCGGGGAGTAGGACAGGGTGAAGCTGCCCCAATGATTCTGCCAATAATTCCAGAAGGCTAGTGCCTCCACATCTTTTAGGTCCTATTGGATGAAAATAAATCAACAGCGAAAAAGAATGCATGAAGGTGACACTTTTGTTTGGCAATTTGTTTTTTAATGTATTGCTTTGACAATTACAAGTTTGTTAAATGATAAACAGAAGATATCCATCCACTATATACATTGTGTTATCTCTAATGGACATGACATGAAGAACCCATTTATGAGTTGTATATGGGTTATCCCATTTCTGCTAATCTTTGGGATAGTTGTATTCCGTGTGTAGGCCTACATATCAATAGGCTAATGCATTATGTTTGTGCAGGGGCGGTGATGTTCACATCTCCATCTTAAAGTGGCGTTTTCAAGAGGTAAATGAGCATCTACTCAACACAGGAAGTAAACCTAGACAACATACTTATTCCCAGACTTCTCCAGTGGCATGTAGTGTACAGTATTGAAGTGTATGTAAGTTGCTTTGGTTAAAAGTATAACCTAAACGACATGTAATGTAATGTAAGTCTAATATTTAGATTTCCATATTTTCACTTTTAATGAAGGAAACAGATCTCTCCACAACAATGAGTTGTGTTGGTCTACAGTACAGGAATACTTGATTTTATATTGAAAAGCCAAAAGTTATGGTTCTGGCACTGTACGAGCCACAGCCAGCATAATTAAGCAGGGTGAATATGATGCGTATAGTTGTGTGTGAGTGTGTGTAGCTGTCTGACCATAGCTAATCTTTTACACTACTGGATCTTTCAGCTTAAACATTGTGGTGCAAATATTCTGAATTCCTGCTGGACCTGTCATGGTGGCGGTGATTCACATTCATTTAAACTACCTGGCTCATATTTTTCTGAAGGGAAAAGCCCCGGTCAGGGAAAAAGTGTCTCCTGAGGGCAGCTGCTTCCTGTGTGGGTCCCTTCTGAAGCACTCAGGCATTCTCAGGTGTTCTGTACATCTCTCTCAGCAGGCAGCAGGTTGATAACGTTTTTGTTCACTGACACTTTTTGGCCGGGGTAAAGCATTTACAGTCGTGCTGACTTCCCAAGAGCGCTGAATGCCGACCTCCATACACTACTCGCTATAGATGGTGTGAACTACACCCACAGACATTTACACTGAGGGTTTGAGAAGTGTGGCATTCCAATTGACATCTTGCACAAGGCTGGCTGGATGTTAGTTTCCAAAATAACTAGTTACTTGTAAAAAATGTAATACGTAACTTACCTGAATTTCACACTATATAAGTAATGTATCCTGATTACTTTGTGTTACTTTTGAATTCCCTAAATGTCTAATGCAATGCAAACAAATACAAGAGAAAACAAATATCAATAAGATGTGTTTTTAGAGTGTACTTAAGTGTATTATGTAAGACAACAGAAACATGTAATTAAAAAGACAATTATTATTAATATACAGTTTATTTAGTATATTAAGTGTCCAAGTATTATTCTATTAACCATTGAAACAGCTTTGTTATTTGTGGAAAGCTGGAATATTAATCCACGACGGTACTAAAATCCTATACAAATACCATGGTCCTAAAATACTCCATGACTTAAACAAAAGGGGGGTATAGTGCAACGTCCTGTTATATGTTTTCTAACAGAATGCAAAAACAAAAACTATATAAACTCATTAAAAAAAATACTCCATTACAAGTATTATCCTGATTTCAAGTATTAGCATCAAAATGTATTAAAAAGCACAACAAGTCTTCTTTCTGCACAAAGACGAGTATAATCAGCAACATTTACTTAAAGAATCAAAAGTAATAGTAGTCACAGTTGTATACATGTAAGAGCATTTTAGTTTGTCAGTGTGGACCAAATGTATAAACACTGTGTATATTAGTACAGAGGTACTGCTTTAAACCAAACCATCATTTCATGTTTCATAGTACATGAACAATTTCACTTAGTGGAGTAAAGAGTACATGCTTGCCTCTGAAATGAAGTGGAGTAGAAGTATATAATAGCATGTAATTACAGATACAGAAGTACAAATATGTCAAAAGTAGAATTTTCGAGTAAAAGTACTTTCAATCCCTGGATTCCTGTACTTTATTTCAAAATACTGATATGCCATGCTGCGGTTTTCAGATCATTTTTGGTTTAGGGACCATCTGGGATCAGTGTTTTCAAGTGTCGTGTGTTAATAAGTAATACATGCATTCATTAGTTATGTTGATCAACCCAGCATAATCTGCTGAAAGGCAGCATTTTAATGCAAAATACGTTGAATTACATCCACTTTGCATAATGTTTATCTTTTGGCTTGTGGTATTTCTTTTACTTTAGTGCTTCCTAAGTTTCTTTTAACAGAACAAGCCAAATCCTGATTGCTGCTGCACCACCAGCTATGATAATGTAAGAAAAAATAAAAGATGAGTTTTCCACTGTGATGGATTACCTGTCTCAGATAAGTTGCGAGTCAGACCTAATAACAAAACTTTCCACGACAACAGTCTGCTCTTAGAAATTGAGAAATTATGTCTCCGTGGCAACATGTGAGGATGCATAAGAGGAGGAGCGCTCTGGAAGTGAGAGTGTACAGTTGACTGATTCGAGCCATATGCTGCTTTACCAACAAAATACATCTAGACTGCTGGGGAACACGGCGGAGGCCATTTGTTACAACAGCTACGTCAGCGATTTCAAACACCTACATTAAAGTTAAGAAACAAACTGTAACATGTGGCTCTGATGATGAGCTCATTAGAATCATAATAGATTCAGAAAGAACTTGAAGATTTATTTTAAGTGTATCCTAAAAAATCTGTTTCTTTTCCGAAGCATCTCAAAGTTCAATTATGCAAAGATCATTGAACACGGTCTGTCTGTACAGTATTAACACCTCGGATCCTACTCCCTTTCTCACACACACACACTCACACACACACACACACACACACACACACACACACACACACACACACACACACACACACACACACACACACACACACACACACACACACACACCATGATGTGTGTTCATGCACATTCAGGCACATTCTAAACACTAGGGGGCAACATCATTCTGCTCAAATCCCCTTCACATCAGCATAAAGTTAGTGTGGGAGCCTTGAGAAGTACTTTTAAGGATTTTATTTGAATCATTTGAAAGTATTAATACATAATAAAGCGTCACATCTCTTTTGTATATAAAGGTTTGGGGAAAGCACAGTAATAGTAGTAGTGATGTAATGCATTTCCGTGAGCTGCTCCTGCAGAGCCGAGGGCTCAAAGAAAGACATACTCTCTTATGTGTGTGTGCCATTTGGGACGTTTGGGGTTTAGACCCTTTATTCTAATTATAACACCTTAATTTAGTTTGCATTATTGTTTTAGCCCAGGGGTTAGACGGGCACATATGGGATGGACGGTGGAGTTATTGGATTATTTATTTTTCCTCTCAAGCCAATCGGTTTGTCTGTGGATTCAGATGCATGTTCACAAATCATGCAAGCTTTGGCAGATTTTTGCCTTGTGACACAAAAATATGTCTTGAGAGTTCCCCGGCATGCAAAACAAGGTTTGATTTATTTTATAACTAATGAAAAAAAATACAGATTGAGTCTGAACAACTCTCACGTACGTAGTCCTTAATGCTTAACAGGGATGATAACGCCTCCCGTACTGATGTAGTTGAAAATATGCTGTTGTTTGGAGAGTGATGAGAAAATGTACAGCACATCAAGGCATTCAAGTTAAAGATACTTACCTCAAAGAATGTAAAGTTCCATAATCATCATTTAGATGCCGCCCTCACTAATGCTTCCATGACATAACATTTCATTTAGCTGACGGTTTTATCCAAAGTGACTTGCAATAAGAGCAATACACCATAAAGGTTCAAACTAAGGACAACAAGAACAGTGCTGACATATGTACTTCAAACAAGCAATATCATTGTAGTGTTTCGCATGTCTTGGATGTAGGATGGACTAAATCCCTTTACAGCATGACACGCCAGTACAAGAGTTTTGAAGAGTATTCTGACAGCAAATGGCAGCCAGTGAAGGGAGCGGAGGAGAGGCGTGGTGTGGGAGAACTTGGGTAGGTTGAAGACTAGTCGAGCTGCAGCATTCTGAATTAGCTGTACATTTCAGATGGTTTGCAGGTAAACCAGCCAGGGGGGAATTGCAGTACTCGAGGCGTGAGATGACCTGGACCAGGACCTGCGTTGCCTCCTGGGACAGCAGAGGACGTATCCTCCAGATGCGTCCTTTCATGTCCAGACAAAGCTGTAGCAACCCTGCAAGTGAGCAACTTACCTTGGACTCTGGCGGTGCTGTTCCACTGAGGCAAAAATGGTCCAACTCTGGCACCAACTTTTTGCCTGTTCAGCACCATGAGCCGCCAGAGCACACAAGCAACAAAGAGTGAAAAGTTGTGCTTGCAATTTAGTCTTGATTGGTTGGAGCAAAAAAGCAACATGAATGCAGCTTTGACGCAGTTGCCATTGTTGAAATTGCGAGCCAAATTTGCTCAGGCATTGCTGGGAGGAAGCAACGATGTCATGACATTACTAGCCAAAACAGCTCCTTGGTTCCAAAATCTTCCCTGGAGAGTGGTTGTTATAGCAGCAGGAATCAAATTTTCAAGTATTATTTGTTCTTCTGGCCGTGTTATGGATCCCTACCTTCAGCAAATGGATAAAAAGCCAGCGTACCTGGAGACGAGGAGAGGGCACGTCAAGCCACATGTGAATGCAAATCAGTGTCATTTGTAACTTTGGCTTCCATTGTTTTCTCCAACAGGCTGAAGCAGATAACCTGATTGATATTCAAAACCACATTCAGTCTGAGCCCGAGTGTGAGTGGAAACACAGGAGGAGGAATCCAAGAGAGAGGGAGGGAGAGGAAACATACAGAGAGTGAGAAAGAAAAAGAAAAACAAAGCATGTGGGGGAAGACGAGGAGAAGAATGGCTGCTGCGAGGTGGATTCATGGGGTCTATACACTTTATGTCTCAGGTTGTAAGAACACCTATATATCTGGAAGGCAGAGAATGGAAAGAGACGGAGGTAAATGACAGAGAGGGAAAAGAAGAGAGAAGAAAAAAAGGTAAAGGGGATAAGGAAAGGAATACAAATATAAGAACAGAAATAAAGATTGATAAACCAACAGAGAAATCCACACACGGAGCTGCAAAACCGTAGCACCTGGGCAGACGTAAAAATGTGGTGGATAAGAAACCCTGGCCGTCGACGAGGAGAGGGGAAGAGGAGAAGAAAGAAAAAGATGAAGAGAGTAGATTACTCTGCTCCTGCACTATTCTTCATTTTAAGCAGCTTGTTGACCTTTCCAGTCAAGCCTGTAGGTGTAGTTCACATTCTGCAGCAGTGCCCGCAGTAATTTAGGTGAGAACTCATGCAGCGGCGAAGTGAGCCCGAGCGGAAGGAGGAGACAAAACAAAGAAGGAATAAAGAGAGAGAGACAGACGGAGCGGAGAGATAGAAAAAAAAAGAGGAAGAGGCGATGTTTGAAGCCACGAGGAAGTGAGCGCTTCCAAATGATTGAGTCTCATAACGTTGTGTTTTATACCAGCTCAGATTTACTGTCCGTTTATGGGGATGGTTATTAGAGTGCCCAGCTTAGAGCGCCGGGGCTTCGGGGTGATACCTCAGTTTAGAGCTGCGAGTGGGAAACCAGGGTTGGAAGAGTGGAGGTACATAATTCACACTCTAGTACCACCCTGGAAAGAAAGAGGCAGGCAATCACACACTGGGCAATCACAAAATGGTCGAGAAACGCTTCATCAAACGGCAAAACTAGCTGTCAGGCAGACCTCTAAAAGCTCCGGCTGCCACGGGGCCGAGCTGATCACACACCTGGGCTCCGGCACCTTCTACACTTGGTTTTTATGATACTGTGCTGCATATGAGGGAAGTCAACAGTGTTTTTTATTACATGTTTCTTTGGCTTTTTGTGAGTGAATATGAAGATGGGTCAAAAGTGCAAAAATCGACTGACTGCTTAAGTAGGGTGCAGTGTATTACTAAAGCCAAAAGCTCTAAGTTCTATTTTTACAAAATGTTCAGTAATTGTAATGCTTATAGTTAGTTTGATAGTCATTTCCAAAAAAGTGTGGTAATTAGCAGCTGTAAATTCAGATATTTGTTATGTCTATGTTATTCCTGATATTTGGATATGGCAAGTTTCTTTAAACAATTCTGTTTTCTTGTATGTTCATTGAAGCTTTTAGATGAATCCTATCAGTATCATTCCCACAGCGGGGACATTTACAGTGTTACAGCAAATGTGGCATCGCAGGAGAAAAAGGCAAGAAATAATAAAGAAAAACAAAAAGCACACATTAGTAATAAAATAAAAATAAAGACAAATAAGTCTAAAGAATGTATACAGCAATATAAAAGAACTAAGTGACATAAATAACATATTAAAGTATTGATACCTTATAAAAATGAAATGTTGGGACAATTATAAAAATGTATTCATTAAATAAAAGTGACTATTGCGCTATATTTGCTCAAATGATCTACTTCATAAAAGTCGTGCACTTAAGTAAAAGGTACACTTGTTTCAAATTCTGTATCGATGAGTGTGCATGTGGGTAGTGGGTAGACATGACTCTGGGTTTGGACATAAGCATGTGCCTAATCAAACAGGACAAAAATAAAGTTACAGTGAATGTTTATATTGATGGGCATGCATGTCGGAATGGGTGTGTAGTGTACATGTATGTGTAACGCAATAACAAACTTAAATGCAAGTTAATAAGTAGGAGAAGTGTGCAAAGTGTGTGTGGGTTGGCAGTGCTCTGCTTGCATACCTGAATGTGTGTGTGTGTGTGTGTGTGTGTGTGTGTGTGTGTGTGTGTGTGTGTGTGTGTGTGTGTGTGTGTGTGTGTGTGTGTGTGGAAAACCTCTCTAGGCAAATTAGTTTTACGGTTCAGGATTTATTGACTTTGAAGGCCTTTTTTCTCATAATTGAGTCTCAGAATCAGAAACCGGTTTATTGCCAAGTAGGTTAACACATAAAAGGAATTGATTCTGGTGTTTATGGTGCATACCTAAAAATAAAACAAAATGATATCACAGATAAAAAATCTATTTTAAGAAAACTGTAAAAAACAACAATATTTACATTGAATATGGTTGGAATATAGGTAGAAACAAGATATTGTTTACATTGTGTGCATTAATGTGATGCATAGAGTCTATGATGTGGTTGAGCGTCAGTGTCAGTTGGGGTCCCGGGCCTTGGTACTTGAGGCCGGTAGCGGAGGGGAAGAAACTGTTCAGGTGACGAGAGGTTCTGGTCCTGATGGAGCACGGCCTCCTGCCAGGGGGGAGCAGGGTAAACATTTTTATTTCCGGGATGGGAGGGGTCGGCCACAATCTCGCCTGCCCACCTCAGTGTGCTAGTAACAGTTATGTAATTTGGCATCTCAAGCTTATTTATAATATAACTGTACTCTGCTACATACAGAACTGTGTTGACAATGTTACCGTCAACAAACACATCCGGGTATACCCCAACCAGAAGCCGTGTATGACAAAAGGGGTCAAAGCTCTCCTCAAGGACCGTAACACCACCTTCAGGTCTGGCGACAGAGCCCTATACAGCGCTGCTAGAGCCAGCCTGAATAGAGGCATCAGGGAGGCTAAAGCGGCCTACAAGAGGAAGATTGAGGACCACCTCACCAACAACGACCCACGGTGGGTGTGGCAGGGTGTACAGCAAATCACCAACTACAAGACCACCAACCGCAGGACTACCAACGGAAACGCCTCGCTGGCAGAGGAACTTAATTGTTTCTTTGCTCGCTACGAGGTGAAAGCAGCGGAGACAGACATGACACCTCTACCAGCCTACCACAGCCACATCCTCACTGTGCAGGAGCATGATGTGAGGCATGTGCTCAGAGCGGTGAACCCAAGGAAAACTGCTGGCCCTGATGGTGTGACAGGAAGGGTGCTGAAGGAAAGTGCAGACCAGCTCTCCCGAGGTCTTCACAAAGATCTTCAACCTATCCCTGTCTAGATCCATCATCCCACCTTGCCTGAAAGACTACCGTCCAGTCGCACTTACACCAGTCATTATGAAGTGTTTTGAGAGGCTGGTCCTGCAGTACTTCAAAGCCAGCCTCCCACCCACCTTCGACCCATACCAGTTTGCCTACAGAGCGAATAGGTCTACAGAGGATGCCATAGCAACTGCCCTTCACACTGCACTGACCCACCTTGAACACCAGGGGAGCTATGTGAGGATGCTCTTCATATACTTTAGCTCTGCCTTTAACACCGTTATCCTGGGCAGACTGCTCACTACACTTACTGACTTTGGTCTTCCCCAATCCATCTGTCAGTGGATTAAGGACTTTCTGACAAAACGCCCCCAGACTGTTAGACTAGGCCCCCACCTCTCCACCACCCTCACACTCAGTACCGGCACCCCCCAGGGCTGTGTGTTGAGCCCCCTTCTCTACGCCCTTTATACCCATGACCCTGCCCCCACCCATCCCACCAATACCATCACCACTTTGCGGACGACACAACTATGGTTGGACTTATCTCGGCAGGAGACGAGACAGCTCACAGGGATGAAGTCCAAAGACTGGCAGCGTGGTGTTCAGAGAACAACCTCCACCTAAACTCCTCAAAAACAAAAGAAATTATAATAGACTTCCGGAAGAATAGTGCAGACCCCGATCCACTATACATCAACGGGGATTGTGTGGACAGGGTGCCTGTTTCCACGTTCCTGGGGATGCACATCACTGAAGATCTCTCCTGGACTACCAACACCACCGCAGTAGTCAAGAAGGCACAACAGTGACTCTACTTCCTGAGGATACTCAGGAAACATAAACTGAAGGAGAAGCTGCTGGTGTCCTTCTACCGCTGCTCCATCGAGAGTGTGCTAACGTACTGTGTCTCTGCCTGGTATGCCAGCTGCTCAGCAGCGGACAGGAGAGCCCTTCAGAGGGTCATCAATACCACACAGAAGATCACCCGCTGCTCTTTGGAGGATTCATTCAGCTCTCACTGCCTCAGTAGAGCAGCCAACATACTGAAAGACCCATCCCGAACTGGACATCATTTGTTCGACCTGCTGCCCTCTGGCAGATGCTTCAGGTCCATCAAATCACGAACAAACAGACTTAAGAACAGCTTTTACCCAAGGGGCAACCTCCGGTGCTGAGCAGTTAAACACAGTACGGAAGTGCCAAAAACTGCAGTTCATCGAATGGCCGCGTGGCCTGGCTCCAAAACAGAGCAATTTGCCAAAATGCCAATTTTTACAGCAGAAACAAACATGTTTACAGCATGGTACAAAAAATGCTTTTGGTCTCTATAGCTAATTTCCCTGTTCATGACAACTGTGAGGAGGGTGAATTTCTATAAAACTCTCCCGTTTTAAATATATTAAGGCTTAAAGTTATGCATAATTAAGGGCGTGGTCGATTTGATTGACAGGTTAGCGCCGTCAGTGGGCGCTAGCCGCTAGTTGTCTGCTCTGCAGCCTCTGTACTGATAATGTGTCTTGTTTGGTATATAATTCCTTAAAGCAGCAATAATAACTATGACAATGCAAGCCAGTATCAATAATACATTTACCATCACATGTAACTTAGCTTATGAAACGTATTAAAAGTAACGTTGTAATCGAGTGTTCCATAGAAACGACTCGTGAACTGAATCATGTGGAAATTAAAATTCTGTTTCAAATTAAACGTTAACGTTACGCTGACTCACGGTAACACTGGCCACATTTCTGGTCTGGTGTCGCAAATTACATCTATATTTGAAACAAGCATTTTTAAACTAGTGCTGTATAATGTCAATAACAGATAGATCTTTATGTCAAGTTTTGTTTAGATTCAGGTTAACTTACAAGTGAGACCGCAGGGTGTGCTGTTGACTTTTAGCGGGATAGCGCCGCGAGTCGCATATGGTAGCATGTGGCCTAGCTTGGAAGCCTTCGCTAGCTTGGTAGCTTCGAGCTAGATGGGTAGCTTCGAGCTAGATGGGCGTGTTTCAGTAGCCACGCCCGCTTCAGCTCCAGCCCTATGTCCATATTTGGATTAGCAAGGAGTGGACAGGAGGTAGACTGAGAAGATGTCGACGGTGGGAGTTGCCCACTTTGAGCTGCATTACGGCTCTTCACAAACCTATGGGTGACGTCACGGATGCTACGTCCATTATTTATACAATCTATGCTTCTACCCCAGAGCCATACGAGAACTGAACACTGCCAAACACTGACACTGACAACACTGGTGATGGAATTCCGCTCTTAATTTCATCTGCACCTTATGTACAGTGGGGCAAAAAAGTATTTAGTCAGCCACCAATTGTGCAAGTTCTCCCATTTAAAAAGATGAGAGAGGCCTGTAATTTGTATCATAGGTATACCTCAACTATGAGAGACAGAATGAGAAAAGAAAATCCAGGAAATCACATTGTAGGATTTTTAATGAATTTATTTTCAAATTGTTGAGGAAAATAAGTATTTGGTCAATAACAAAAGTTCATCTCAATACTTTGTTATATACCCTTTGTTGGCAATGACAGAGGTCAAACGTTTTCTGTAAGTCTTCACAAGGTTTTCACACACTGTTGCTGGTATTTTGGCCCATTCCTCCATGCAGATCTCCTCTAAAGCAGTGATGTTTTGGGGCTGTTGCTGGGCAACACAGACTTTCAACTCCCTCCAAAGATTTTCTATGGGGTTGAGATCTGGAGACTGGCTAGGCCACTCCAGGACCTTGAAATGCTTCTTACGAAGCCACTCCTTCGTTGCCCTGGCGGTGTGTTTGGGATCATTGTCATGCTGAAAGACCCAGCCACGCTTCATCTTCAGTGCCCTTGCTGATGGAAGGAGGTTTTCACTCAAAATCTCACGATACATGGCCCCATTCATTCTTTCCTTTACACGGATCAGTCGTCCTGGTCCCTTTGCAGAAAAACAGCCCCAAAGCATGATGTTTCCACCCCCATGCTTCACAGTAGGTATGGTGTTCTTTGGATGCAACTCTGCATTCTTTCTCCTCCAAACACGACGAGTTGAGTTTTTACCAAAAAGTTCTATTTTGGTTTCATCTGACCATATGACATTCTCCCAATCCTCTTCTGGATCATCCAAATGCCCTCTAGCAAACTTCAGACGGGCCTTGACATGTACTGGCTTAAGCAGGGGGACACGTCTGGAACGGCAGGATTTAAGTCCCTGGCGGCGTAGTGTGTTACTGATGGTAGCCTCTGTTACTTTGGTCCCAGCTCTCTGCAGGTCATTCACTAGGTCCCCCCGTGTGGTTCTGGGATTTTTGCTCACCGTTCTTGTGATCATTTTGACCCCACGGGGTGAGATCTTGCGTGGAGCCCCAGATCGAGGGAGATTAGCAGTGGTCTTGTATGTCTTCCATTTTCTAATAATTGCTCCCACAGTTGATTTCTTCACACCAAGCTGCTTACCTATTGCAGATTCAGTTTTCCCAGCCTGGTGCAGGTCTACAATTTTGTCTCTGGTCTCCTTTGACAGCTCTTTGGTCTTGGCCATAGTGGAGTTTGGAGTATGACAGTTTGAGGTTGTGGACAGGTGTCTTTTATACTGATAACGAGTTCAAAAAGGTGCCATTAATACAGGTAACGAGTGGAGGACAGAGGAGCCTCTTAAAGAAGAAGTTACAGGTCTGTGAGAGCCAGAAATCTTGCTTGTTTGTAGGTGACCAAATACTTATTTTACCGAGGAATTTACCAATTAATTCATTAAAAATCAGACAATGTGATTTTCTGGATTGTTTCCCCAATTCTGTCTCTCATAGTTGAAGTATACCTATGATGAAAATTACAGGCCTCTCTCATCTTTTTAAATGGGAGAACTTGCACAATTGGTGGCTGACTAAATACTTTTTTGCCCCACTGTATATATTCCAACTGCACTACTGTACATAGGGCCACGGCAAGTGGGAATGTGCAATATCCTGAAGCGCAATATCTCGCTGCCAATGATCAATTTATTGTGCCATATCGTTAGTGTGTCCATTTGTTTTGTTTATTTTGTTTTCTTATATATATATTTTTGCACGATTGCTGTTTGTTGTGTGTGAGGGCACCGTCAGGATTGCTACTTAATTTCGTTGTACTTGTGTGCAAGGACAATAAAGGAATCTAATCTAATCTAATCTATTTAAACAAACCAAAACAGATATCATGGAAACTAAGAATCTGAAAAATCAAATTGCTAAAAGGTTGCAAATCAATTAAAAATGACTTATGTTAGTAACACATTTCTGGCTATATCCATTACAAAGGGATGAACACAATTCATTTAACCTTAATGTGATCCTTTGTACAGTATGTTCAAGTGGTTTAAGCATTTAACTAAACACTGTGCTTTCCCCATATTGATTCCTTATTACTAACCGGTTCCCTTGGCTAGAGGCCTGCATGGTTGTGTGTGTGTGTGTGTGTGTGTGTGTGTGTGTGTGTGTGTGTGTGTGTGTGTGTGTGTGTGTGTGTGTGTGTGTGTGTGTGTGTGTGTGTGTGTGTGTGTGTGTGTGTGTGTATGTGAGAGAGAGAGAGTCATATGTCTACTGAGAATTGGTGTCAGTATGCAAATCTCTATATGCACACAATCATCTGTTAGCATTATTGTTATTGCCAAACATGTAATTGAAGCAATTTGTGTTAAACGGTTAACACATTTGGTCCGGACAGATGACTCAAAGGAGTGTGAATAGCTTAGTGTTGTACGGAGCCCTTTTTTCCTCTTCTCTTTACACATGTGAAGCATCATTATCCAGTTCCTCTTCGCCGTGGACCCCATTTTAACCTTTTATCCTAGATTATCATGTCAAAAGCTACGATTTCTCATCAGAGAGTCTCCTCAATTGGGAACAGATGTTTTCTCCTCCGTGGGAAATGATTCGCTCCTTAGTGACAGAGGGTGGCGCCCCCTGCTTTATGACACATAAAAAGCCTCTTAAACGACAGCATTCAGAGGAAATATGGGCCTATTTTCATTCTTTAAATTTGGGGCCAAGTGGTATAGAAATAATTACATAGAGTGAGTGAGCTTCTGCCGGCGCTGTGAAAGTCCTCAGCCAAACGGCAGCAGAGCTGAATATCTATTCAAGGGACGATATATAAGCCGTGGCCCCAGGTGTAATGACGTTAACACACATAGGAGTGAGCGTCAATGTGTGTGTCAGACGGATAATGCATGTTCTGAAGCATTACACCATCACATTAACTTTTTTCAGACAGACTTATAAGAAAGGAAAACCTTCAAGAAAATGTATCTGGTTATAGAAGCTAGAGGAACTGAGGTTAACAAGAAAGTGATAAATGGACCTTTAACTACTGCTGTACTCTACTGATAAATACGACGCCTATGTTTTGGTGCGGACTGGGCTCCCACCAGGGATGAACCACTCCAGAGTTCACCAGCAAGCGGCCCGAGACCACCTCTTTTAGGCGGACCAGCGTGTGGTTAGTTCACATCAGATGTCTTGGACTGCGTTCACACCGACCCAAAGAAACCGCACCAAAGGGTTGAACGCTCCAAGGTTTCGTTTCAACCGTACTAAACAAGGATGGTGTGGGCGCGACCAAAGTCCCTAGGTATTCTTCAATAAACCGAATCATATATCTCCCATTGTACAACCACACTGGATTAAATCTTCTACGTCCAGGGCATCTGTAACATTGTCAGAACATGAATTACTACACCCTTAAAATGAAATGTTACTTTTGGTCCAATGAGGAAATGTTATCTTTGTGGACATTACCTTTGAATTCCAACCACTTATCCAGTGTCGGGTTGCTGAAGAATCAGTTCAAGCAGAGGGTCCCAACCTTCCCTTTCCCCTGCCTCATCAACCAGCTCTGACTGGGGGATTTCAAGGCGCTTCCAGGCCAGCTTGGAGATATAATCCCTCCACCTGGTCCTGGGTCTGCCCCTCGTTATCCTCCCAACTGGACATGCCTGAAACTTCTCCCTAGGGTAGGGTTAGCTGCTTCATTCTACGCAGCGGCTCTACTCATGAGTCCCTACTTGATGACTGCACTTCTCACTTTATCCCTAAGATAATGGCTAAGATGCCAGCCAAATACAATTTTGAACGCTAGCATCTGTAATCTTTCGGTCTTGTACCCCCCCCCCACCCTTATGGACCAGGTCAGAATAGGATCGGAGATGAACTGGTGGATTGAGAGCTTTGCCTTCAGACTCAAACTTGTCTTCATCGCATTGATGCGGTAAAGCCCCCGCTGCTCTGACTCTCCAGCCGATCTCACGCTTGATTGTCTCTCCACTCTACAACAAGACCCTGAGATACTTCCACTCCTTCACTCGGGGTAAGGACTCATTTCCTGCCCAGAGTAGACGGTCCATCGGTTTCCCTTTGAGAAATGCAAGTGAAACCATTTATTTTCTCGTTTTTAATTATTATTATGTCACAAATGTGTTGGTTTGTCAGTGAATCTCACTCATCCTAGCATTCATTGGGTTGACCGACCTCGGTTCTCGTAAGTCACGGATTAAAAGAACCCACCAAACTTGTTTTCCCAATATGTTAATTTCTGCTTGTGCTTCATCCGTCAGAATTCAAATCATGAACCAAACATGTTGCTTCAAGCTGGGAATGATTCCTCTCAGCCGACAACATATCTAATGGACTGGGGGGGGGGGGGGCGCGTGGTCGGTGGCTGGGCCTTCTCTCTCTAGCGGGCTCATTATTCATTTTTTAAAAACGTTGAGAAAAAAAAGAAAGAACATTTTTTAGAATGATATTGCTTTTGTTGTCCCCATCAATCAATGGTTATCAAAGCAACCTTTCCCCCCCCCCCTCCCCAGCTCAAATATTGTTTCATCAGTGTAACGTCCGGGGCACGGAGGCTGGGCTGCACAGGGAGCTGCAGATGAAACAGGCTAGTATTTGCATTGTAGAGCTTGGGGTACAATATGATTTATGGAATACAGCCTGGGCATGGCACAGTGTTGGAAATGTCTTCTCTCATTTAAAGACAAACCTCGAAAACAAACAATACGTGATTGCCACTTACTTCTGTTTGAGGGACTGAAAACAGATTTTCATCGGGAACGGGTTTCTCATTAGCATAGAAATGAATATGATGACAGATAATGACAGATAATATATGCCTCTTGATGGTTTGCAGCCTTCCCAGAATGATCAAGTATACTGGCAAGGAAAAAAAACAAAACATTGCACTTTTTTTTCGCCCAAGTGAATTTGTGAATATTAGCATACTGCGAAAGAGAGGGAGAAGGTGGTTCTTTTGAAGGCAGGCAGTGGTGAGAGAAAAGGACAAAGTCAAGGTCAGCTTTAGATACTGAACAGCCTCCCTGCTAGTCTCCGACCAATCCCTATCTCTCCCTCTCTCTCACACACACACACACACACACACACACACACACACACACACACACACACACACACACACACACACACACACACACACACACACACACACACACACACACACACACACACTCCCTGGCAAGCCTGCCTAGCTCTTTGGCCGTGGAATGAGGTGTCACATTTGGTTCCTGGGGTAAGATAAGATAAGCTCATTATTAGTTTCTAGCCCGCAGATAAACTGACAGAAACAGATTCCTGAATATGCAGTTAATTCAGTCCAATCACGCTCCTACATGTGTTGTTAGGGTTTGATTCAGTGATTTTATTCTTGCTTATTTTCAATCATGCATTAATGCAGTCTAAAAGGAGATATTTAGTTAAAAAATAAATGCATTTTTTGAACCTAGTTTGAAATGAAACAAGGTCCAATGGCACAAGGAGAAACACATTGTGCTGGATACACAGCTCAGGACTGAGTCATGGTTTGCTTTTGCATCAACAATTTTAATGGACTCAGTGATGAATCGATCAGGTGTTACTACAGCTGTCTGCTTTCACTAAAGCACGAAAGTCAGTTAAATAGACTGCTGCTGTTAATGCTGCAAAACATTAACATACCACGCTGATGTTTGAAAATATATATTATGTTTTGACACCCAGGATTTTAAGAGAAAAGCTTCCACACTGTGAATTGAATCTATAACCTCAAGTGAATAATGTAAATACAAACAGAAACTAGAAACACATGGAAAATGTCATTTTTAAACAGCTTACTGTCAAAAAAGAGAATCAAATCAAACTTACATTTAACAAAATAGGGCTTTAAACGAGTGACAATGCATCCCATACAACCATTTTGAAGACTGCATTAGGATTCATACCCATGTGTTGCATATCATTAATATATGTTCTGTAAACCTGAATCACCAATTGACCATGTAATCAATGTATTGTGTTCTTTCAGCAGTAATACAAGTCACCTCAGTCAAATCTATTTATATACTGTATTTAACTGGAAGGGAAAAGAACAGGATAATGTAGATTAGCACGATGATGTTTTTCCAACACTTGTGTGTTCATTACATTCAAGTCATAGTGTTGAAACAAAGTGCACGCTATAAAAAATTGTGTTGTATTTAATTGAGCATTTAAAATACAAGTTTGTTTTTCAATTTAAGGATGCAGCGATTTTTTCCAAACGGAGCAACAATTTTTTCTATTATTTGACTCCACATGAATGCCGCGCCTCTTTGCAGGTGATAAAAAAACACATTGTTTTGCTTCACTCTGCACCCTGGGGAGGGGTCCTCCCTCACAGAGCAACTATTCAGAGTGGAATAAAAGAACATGTTGAAAAACACGGTCGGCAACATACAGTAGTATAAACTCTCAAGTAAAAATAGAAAAAGGAGGGGGTGAACAATGCTTCTACACCCAAGTAAGAAGAAAAGATAGGCTCATGTCCTACCTGAGGGACTCTAACATGTTTTTAATCGAAAGAACTTCATAAAAAGATCAAATCGAAATAAATCAAACAGTACATAAAATCAGATAACTACACAAGGCAAAGACAGAGGCCTGCTAGACACTTTCGATCATCTTGGTATTTCTAAATGCAAAATAACAACTGCTACTTTCTCCCCTTAAATAGTCTGGATATTGACGGACTGTGAGAAATTATTTCTTAACAAATTTTGATGATGCAAACTATTCTAAAACGTATCGTGTATGAGAGTAATGAGGGACAGGTAAGATGAGTTGAAACCCTGGCAGGGGTGTGGGAATACAATCACCTGCACAGCCCGAGCCAGACACCATTATGTATGGAAACATGTTGGATTGCTAGGACCATGCCGAGCTGGTGGATACAGTCAGCAGAAACAGAAAGAGGGAGTGAGCTAATTGATAAGCTCCACGTATGCTCCAGATATTGAATTGTATGAATGTGAGAGTTATTTCATTCCGGGTTCAGCTGCTCTGCAGACCGACTCGGTTTATTGTACCTCGTTTTATCCTCAGTAAATCTATTCAAATCAAAATCTGAAGTCTGTCTTGTTTTTAGGTTGAATTTGTTTTATTGAACCTTTCTAAAAGCGTGGAGAAGAATGTGAAACCATCTGAACCAGTTAGAAATTTGACTTCATGTCACTACCTATAAGCGGTGTATATGCTGTTAAATATGTGAATGTTAACCATTAACAACTGAGTAAGCAACTACTGTAAGGGATTCCCACTGGATTTTTGGAAACTATAGTGGGTAGACATTTAATGGTTGCGCGCACTCATCCTCACACTCCTGTCCACATGTAGTCATCAAATTAACGTATTAAACAAATAAAAGTCCTACAAAATATTCATAACTTGCCTACACATCTATCACTGTGCATCTCACCAAACATGTTGCAAAAAGTTTAAGAAAACCTCACATAACTGCCAAAAACACTGAAATGTTGACTTTAAATTCACAGCATTTTGCATTCATAGTTCTGCTTTTGGTTTAGTAAAGAAATACAAAAAAAAGAATTGGTAATTCTTAACATCCGCCATTTCAGCCAGGTCAATTAAAAAGATTGACAGCAGAGGAAAGGTTTGTATAAATCTATTAACCTTATTTTATAAACTGCAAAAAATAATCAGCTTCCACTAAAATAAACATAACAGGGTGGACATATCATGCTTTACCTTAACAGTCAAGCACCTCAAAGCTTTAAATAAATAGTGATACACTGCTTCTTTTAGATTATTATTCTCCTTTTGAGTCATATATTTGGTGGAATAGTCAAGGAGCTTGTTCAGGGGGATTACAATCTGAGTTAAGGGGGAAAATCAGTTGTGGAACTATTCTGATGTGGAAATGTTTTATAATATCAAAAGATAAAATGTGGTCAAGAATAAAATAAACGGGCTAAGTGATAACATGTAGGATGTATTTGTTAAACTTGTTGTTACTGAAGTTGAGCAAACCTGTGCGTTTATCAGTCCTCTCTAATCACATCTCCTTCCTTGATGAGGTGATGCGCCTCAGGTGTGTTTCTCAGGTGTATTCAGAGTGTGATAATTGCCTGCAAGTTGAAGCATAGGAGAAACAACCAATAAATAAATAAACATGCAAATTATTAGCTTCCTGGACCCTTTGACACAGCCACTCTCAAGAAGCACGGTAACGAGATGTGTCCATGTTCAAAAGAAAAGGGGCTGGGTGTCAGACATGGATTAATCAGTGTCATTCTACCACAACGACAAAAAAATAACAAAACTGCTTGAAAATAATCCTGTGAGCAGGTTGTGGCAGCACCAGAGTCTCAGCAGAGATAGAGAGCATAAAACACCCACATTACGCTTCTATTTTGTATCTATTTGCATACAGATGATACCTACATATGTCACAACAAGGAACAGTCTGCTTAATTATACCAGGTCTGTTTACACTGCTTTAAAAGGGTCAGTGCTCAAACAAGCCCACACTGAATACTCTAATGGCATAATATCTGCTACAAGGCAAAATAAAAACAATCATTTTCATAAACAGTTTGATCATATCTGTGCTTTAGGATTATAAAACGGTGTGTCTGTGGAACACATCTCCTCACAAAATCCCTCACAAACAACATGAGACACACTGCTGTGACTGGCGTATGTTTTGCCTTATGTTAAGGATAGTTGGACAGGTGGGGGGGGGGGACTCCTATCGTGTCTCCTATATAGTAGGACAAATATAGAAAGGCCTTAGGTTTGAGTGATATTCACTTTGTTATCCCTTCTCTGGTGTTCGTTTCTCCCCCTTTCTCTGGTGTTCCCGGTCAACGTTCTTACCTGCTTACCTATCAACACGTTTTATTTAACTACGTTTTAAGCTGTAAACAATGTCTAAGACTACTGGTTTACATGAATAACTGCGTTGAATATACACAGAATAGACTCCCTAAATGTATTGCAACATGTATACATTCATCACATATATAAAAAAATTAAATCAAAACAGAGACCATATTCACACAATATTGGAACATCAACATAAATAGTTTGCTTGCATTGTCCAGTCAGGTAACAGTGTGCTTTACAAACATAAGCATCACATTCATAGCATGTGATGCTTTTTTTTTTCCATCTCACTCAATATGATAGCTGAATAAATTATGTGCAATTAACCAAACTGGTAACAATTCAAACAAAACAAACATTAGACCAAAACAGCATACACATAAATTAAGTATGATTTATTTACTAAAGAAAACTATAATACATCAACAAAAATAGTTCTTACAGAAACACCACCAATCAGAAATGGATCTTGAATAAACCACCTACAGTCTCAGAGTGGTATAAAATATTTCTTTACCTTTTACCCATGGAATATTTAACATACTGGTCTAAAGGCAAACGTGGTATTCTCTTATTTGTGGACTCAATATGTCGGGCCTAGAATATCCAATCATTTTGTTTGAATGTTGGGGAATGGCGGAGGGTTTAAAATTAAAACTTGTGTCTAGATGTTTCATATTCTATTCAAAATGTATAGTAAAGATATGTTCAAAAAAAGGAAAAAAGAAAGAGAAATAAAATAACAAATAATAACAGCTTACAGGAAGCTGAGACGTATCGATCGTAACGCCGTGAAGAAAAAGAAAAACTAAACTTTTTTTACATCCTGCAAAGAGGATTCTTCTGAACCATGAGCTTGTACCTTTCAGTTACACGGTAGGAATTATCCACTTTTTTCCATCTTCCTTGGTGTTTTTCCTTCCTCTGCTTGAGCTGTGCTGCAGATATTGTGACCTCTTGACTCTTCATTGCACCCAGCTGTGAAGCTGAGGTCAAAGTGGGGCATCTACCTGCAGGCGCTCCGGCCAACAAAGGCAACAGCACTCCTATTGGTGCAGGCATCATCAATGTTTCACAAAGAACGTTTGTTCGCACAATGGTTTCCTCTCAGAGTTGCTTCCTGCCTCTTCTGCTGCTCCTGATGAGCCTCGCAGGAGTTTTCTTTTTCGCAGCTCATCTGAACTTTGCAGAGTGCCAGAGAGTGATGAACTCCTCTCATGCTGTGGAGACATTTTCACCTTCAATAGTTGCTATCCTTCTTTCTTTTTACACACAAATACACACAAAACACCTCCGTTCAAAGAGTGGTGCAGTGATGAATTATTTTTGTAGGCCGACCTGGAAGATAGCTTCCCAAGGGCTCCCTCGACAAAACGCAATGGAATTTTTCAATTGGATTCCCGTATATACAGGAAATAAGTGGCAATTACACATTTGTAATACTTACAGATTTTGTTCTGCATGATATTGCCCCACACATTAACGCCACTTTAACATTTCTGAAGAAAACTACATCAAGTACATGAAGAATAATATTTTGAAAAATTGTCAGGATCTTTGATACAGTAGTACGAGTGATTTCGGGTCCTGTGTGTGTCATTCAATTAGTGTGTGGCATGAGAGCATTTTGTGTGAGAGAGGGAGAGAGCGCACCAGTTACGGGGTTTGTTGTTAGCATCTGGTTAGCTAGCTGCGCTAACGAGGCTCTGGGAGCTGTTTCCACAATAAGGTGGAGTCAGACTGAGAGGCTCTGATAACTACAGCTCAGGTGAGGTAAAGGACTCTCTGAGTGTTAAGAATACAAACACTAGTTTTAAACTTTAGATAGTGTAAGTTATCTCAGTGGGTCTCAAACGTTTTGGTCAGCATTTATGTAAACACATATTTCCAAGGCACACCTTTATATAATTATGATAGTTATAAAAAGATCACAGAATAAATAAAAAAACAGGTATGAAATCATTCCAGTATACTATAAACAGTAAAACAAAAATACAGTTTCAAAAAGGGATCGATTAGTGATATATGTTACTAAAAACTAAAGGTAGATAAAAAAATATAGACTACAAAACATCTTTACTGCTGCTTCACAGAGGAGCTGGGGGAAGAGAGGAGGGAGAGAGAGGAGGGTATGGAGGAGAGGCTCTGAGACTCAGGAGCCCAGACACCCTCACAACTCAATTATAAATGAACCAAGAAAATAAAACAAAGGTTTAAATGATTTGTTTTTGGTTGTAGCCATATCCTAATGATTGAATATTGAAAAGTATAAAGTTGTAATTTATATGGGTGACATGAGACATGTATCCATACATCCAGTCTCTTAATTATACACTCAAAGTTCACCAGATTAGTGCATTTAATTTCCAAATAAAAACGTTTTCAAATGCACAATTGAGTCCGGTATTTAAAGACATATTCTACATCTTAGAAAAAAAAGTTGAAAATCTCTCTAGCTTGTATTTTAGAGATTTTTTTTTTTAAAGCATCTAACTACAAACAAGTTCAAAGACGTCCAAATGTTCACTTCGAGAGGGAACCGGAAGTGGTAAAGTGCAAACCATACGGATTTTAGCCCTCATTTCTGCATCACTTTTTAGGGGGCAAAGACGTGGATATGGTGGAAATGAGAAAAAAGAAAGAATTGGTGTGCTGATGAAATTGTGTAATTTACCCTTAAAAACATGCCCCTGTTGCAAAGATACAAGTGGTGACATACTTGCGATAACAATCTCAATCCTATAGAGCACCTTTGTGATGTGGTGGATGAGAGATTTGCATCATGGATGTGCAGCCGACTAATCTGCAGCAACTGAGTGATGCTATCATGTCAATATGGACCAAAATCCTTGAGGAATGTTTCCAGCACCTTGTTGAGTCGATGTCACAAATAATTAAGGCCGTTCTGAATGCAAAAGGGGGGCCAAACCGGTAATAGCAAGGTGTACTTAAAAAAGTGGCCGGTGAGTGTATAGGACACCACACACACAGGTCCAATTGCTCACTCAGTCAGTGTTGCCCTTTACAAACAGTAAAACATTGGTTTACAAGATTTCTTTAAAAACAAAACATCAACGTGGTCTCTGGATAAAAATCTCACTGTGAAAATAGGACACTACGATGAATGCATTCCCCAAAAAATGTCTATCAGAGTGTGAGCTGTGTTCAAGTCTTGTGAGAAAACAGAGCAAATTATTTGGCAACATTTTATCAGTTTGACATAAATTAGGCTGACAGAAGTACCCATCGTTTTTATTCACACTAAAGACCAATATCTTATCCAACTGCAAAGAATTCCAAATTCACTTTTGTTAAATTGAGGTGTTGCTGAGGCGAGTGAAATGAGACTGGCTTAAATCTCGTCTCCTTTGGACCTTTCCCAATCATTTTCAAGGGCAGGTGTACAATTGACTGCGTTATTGCTGTGTGTGTGTGTGTGTGTGTGGCGTTTTCTTCATTCAGCTCCAAATCCTTCCTTTCATCGCTACGCTCAGCTACTTATGAGGAAGTCCATTTGTGGGAAATAAGTACTTCTAGTACTATGCTCCGGCTCTGATTCAACTGAATGAATTCATACAACACGACCATCGGTTGAATGACAATTTGGTAAAAAACTGCGCTTTGCACTTTTATTGTGTTGTGTGTGAATGTGTGTCTTTAGTGATACATTGCATGTTTGTAGAGCTATTATCCTCCCGCTGTGTTTGCATGGGTGTCCATGACGTTGCCCCTCTGACCCCAGCAGTGGGTGTTTTTGTGGTTAAGCTTTTGCATAATTAACACTTTCTGTCTGTCTAATCTGACTGTGTGTGTGTGTGTGTGTGTGTGTGTGTGTGTGTGTGTGTGTGTGTGTGTGTGTGTGTGTGTGTGTGTGTGTGTGTGTGTGTGTGTGTGTGTGTGTGTGTGTGTGTGTGTGTGTGTGTGTGTGTGTGTGTGTGTGTGTGTGTGTGAGAGAGCAATGACTGCTGATCCACATACATCACGTCCAGGTACACATAGAGCAAAACCACTGATGATTTTAGCACTTCTGTAAATCTCTGCTGATGAAGACTGATGAATTAATTAGCACTGGTGTAAACAATTGGTTTGTTTGAGCAAAGGTTGTTCAGAATTTAAAGAACTTCTGTCAACCTCATTTAAGAAGTAACATGCTGCTGTTTGGTGTACCTGAATGTTAATGATCCCTCTCTGCTGTCTACACACAGCAGAATCCAGACAGCTGTTAACAGTCAATAAAGTCGCCACCTCAGTTTTATATACAAAAGTACATAGACAACACATAACTGTTTAGACTTGTACTCTTGGCATTTGATGCCAAGCCAATTTGAAGCAGCATTCTATAATATTTTCGACCAGTGGTGCACATGTCTAGATAGATAGTAGATAGATGCATTATCATATTGGGAAATTCTGCAGACGACAGACTTGATGAAGTTCAAAGGTCTCCTATTATGCAATATTTCAACAATATATTGTAGGGCAATATCTATAAAAAACATGTCTGTCAAGTGTTTTGCTCAAAATACCAAACAGGTTTCAACAAGCTGAAAGCTTGGCTATCCCCTAAAATGTCATTTATCTTAATTTGCCTGTATCGTCCCCCTTCATCAAGCAGTGCTTTTTATGATCAACTACATAAAATGTTGAAAGAATGTGAAGACAGAGAAGAACTCATTTTAATGGGTGATTTTAATATAAACTGGGAAAACAACTCAGACCGGAACAAACTTAAAGACATAACCGATCAATTTAATCTCACCCAGTTGGTTCTTGGACCCACCTGCATCACTCACTCCACTCAAACACAAATTGACTTAATGTTCACAAACAGACCCGAAAAGATAACAAAATCATATAATCTATTAACAGGTTTATCCCACCATAATATTACACTACTGGGAAGGAAACTCACCAAAAAATGTTTTGAAAATACAATCACTGTGAAGCAGAATCACCTGAGAATTCCAAAACAGGATATGGACATGTTTAAATCTGCTCTAAAAGATATCAACTGGACTGATATTTTGTCCATTGAGGACATAGAAAATAGCTCCAACCTTTTCTTAACCACTGTTAATAATATAATATCCTCCTATAGTAGAAGAATGCCACACAGACTAAGACAAAAAAATACTCTACCTTGGCTAAATGAGGTTCTCTGGAAACAAATGAAAGACCGAGATTCCTCACTAAAGACTGCTTGTAAGTCGGGTCTTAGAAGTGACTGGTATAGCTATACATCTTTCCGAAATAGAGTAGTAAGAAACATAAGGAAAGCCAAAGCTGATTTCTATATAAAGTAATTGATGATGCAAAGGGACATGGGAAATTAATCTGAAAGAATCTCAATAAATTAATTGGAAAAGACACTCAACATTGTAAAGCGTAAAGGCACATGAACTCAAATTGAATGGAATCATAACCAGAGAAGATGACAGTATATCTAGCACTTTTAATAAAAAAATGTATCCAATCAGTTGTGGAATTGGCACAGAATTTTAACATTAGTAATATAGTGAGCATTCCTATTGATAATGATAAACCAATTTTCAGAATTGCAGAAATCAGTGAACTAGAGGTGGAGAACACCATAAACACCTCAAGAAATTCAAAAGCTAAAGATGCCTATGGCTTTGATTCAACATTTTTAAAAACTCATATACAGCCGTTAATTCAGCCACTTAAATAACTTATCAATAAAACAAGGCATTTTTCCCAGTTTCCGGAAGACAGCTGTGGTAACCCCCATCTTCAAGGCTGGAGATCAAACACTGGTGGAGAACTACAGACCCATTAGTATCCTACCTGTGATCTCCAAGATAGCCGAGAAATGGGTGGCGAAGCAGCTGACCACTCATCTTAACAAAGGCCAAACACCACTGCACCCAATGCACTTTGGCTTTCGAAGTAACCACTCCACAGAAACAGCCAACTGCTTTCTCATTGAGAATATAAAAATGAAACTAGATAAAGGGGGCATTGTGGGTGCAGTATTTTTAGACTTAAAGAAGGCCTTTGACACTGTCAATCATGAGGTTCTTTTGTCAAAACTTTCTTACTTTAATTTCTCTGGGGATGCCATCAAATGGATGAAATCATATTTAACTGACAGAAAGCAAAGTACATGCATAACTAACACTCGGTCTACATGCCTAAGCTGTAAAATAGGTGTCCCTCAAGGATCTATACTGGGCCCTCTTTTGTTCAGTCTATACATTAATGACCTGCCCACAGTCTGTCCATCAGTGCACATACAATTTGGTATGTGCACTGATGGCGGCAGTGGCTCAGTCAGTAGGGACTTGGTCTTGGGAAGGGTCGCCAGTTCACGTTCCGATTGGACCAAAAAAAAATATGGAGTGAGCTGGTAGCTGGAGAGGTGCCAGTTCTCCTCCTAGGCCACTGCCGAGGTGCCCTTCAGCAAGGCACCTAACCTCTATCTGCTCCCTTGGTGCCGGGTACCTGGCTGCCTCTCTGCTCTGCCACCTCGCCTCTGCATGTGGTTGTGTGTGCATGTATATCCTCTGTGTGTTTAATGTGTGTCAACACAACAGTTTATGTATTTTTATATTTTAGGGTGCCTTTTAAGATCTGGCTAGGGACAACAGATGGAAATTAGCATAGCAGCTAACTCTGGCTTATTTACAGCAATTTGTCTGTTAATCAATGAGCACTGTCCCTACCAACTAAATAAATAAAATAAGATCCCTCATTGCAGCATGACTCATACCCCTCTATTGCAGCCCTGTTCCTGAAGTGCCGATTCTGTGACTGTCGCTTTAAGTTAGAGCTGAGCTGAAGCTGGCCACGCCCCTTTGGAGCGTCATGCAGCTCTCTGTCTGAAGAGAGAAGTTTCTAACGGAGATACTCAGCTAAACACTGCCGTGATTAAACCCCATATTATGTTCCAAACACATCCAGCATTATTTCTGAAACACTTCTCAGTGTTTACCACTAGAACAGAGACATTATATATATTATATACTACAACTCTAAGTCCCCTGCAGACATCCTGCTGAACACATAGACACACAGAGGTGCTGCGGAGGGGATTCAGCTCACGACTATATATGGAGGACGATAGGTTGGGACGTGTCGGGTGGCCAGGACGTTGCCAGGAGTTCAATGTAAAGCCATCTCTTTGTACCCCCGGTTTTTAGAGATGTGGGTAAGGAGGAAAAGAGAGAGGGTTGTATTTTCTGACACTTTGTGAGTCCCCTTACACACCGGGAACATATTTATGTATAAAAGACATCAAAAAGTTTATGTTACATAATAAGGGACTTTTAAGTGAAAAGTATAAAGATTCAAGTTTTAATTTGACAATCCCAACAAGCTTAAAGAGGCAATTTTCCCTAGAAATTGGAAGAGTAAATATCCAATACAATTCTAAAGAATAAAGTTGTTGTTATGACTACTGATACAGACTTAAACCCAAAAGCACGTTACAGGCCCAATTCCAAACCACACACTACGTTTGCGTGGAGTTCCAACCAACAAGTGTGTAGAGGTAGTGGGTTACCTCCTGCACTACCTGACTGGACTCAACGCTGTGTGTGTCCGTCATGAAACACGTTGTGTACAAACAGTTATTCACATTTAGGCTACTTTTAAACTGCGCAAAACAAGATACACATTAAATATCGTCTTTCAGATGTTACCTCGTTTTTGTTTTTTTTACTAAAGATATATACATTTCGTGTCTAGTGTAGAAAACGGTCAACATGTGAATCAACATGTATATTTGCAGGGACTGTTACAAGCAGCTTATACACATCATCATTTAAAACCAAAAGAGGTTTGCAATTAACGAAATACCGTTTCAGATTATTTTAGTTTCATTTGAATATATATATTTCTTTGTCCATGAGATGCTGATTTGAAACCGTTGTTATGCAAATTCACAGCATTTCCTGTCAGAGAGAGGGAGAGTTCCAAAGCTTGCTGCTGTAGCTACACCCTCCACCTGAAAGAAGGAGCCTCATTCAGCTGCGAGTGAGACTACAGACAGAGTTCACTCAGTCACGTTGTGGGGGTGGGTAGGGGGTGATTTGGAATTGGGCCACAGATACAGACAGAAGGTCAGGAAGTTCAGCTTACTCAAATCCGGTACAAGTAGGGTGAAAACCTGGATATTGAGCAATCAGACAAACACATCAGATAAGGGGGTAGGCAAAAAACTTGAGGTCCAAAATCATGCAGGCAGGGTCAGAAACAGGAAGATGAGATAATCTGGCAAGTGAGGGGAATGAGCTGATTGCAAGAGGAGGAAGGCAGGATCTGAATGACAGGAGAGTTACTGATATGCAAAACCAGAAACAAATATTAACAATTATAATGTGGAACTTGTGAAAAGTTTAGTTTTTCAAAACATTATGTCCGGTAATATATCGATAAATTATTTGACAACCCCAAAGAATTTCCTTGCACATTTTTTTGACAGTCCTGCCTTTTGGGTAGGAGCCACAGTTTCAGACAACACTCTGTGTTTGGCCCTTTCCCTTTTCAGAAGTCTCCCCCTTTGCTCAACAGCAAAACAAGACTGTTCTATCAAGAATTGTTTTTCCCAGTGCGAGATTCACAATGAGAAGATGCAACTGCATTAACAAAAGACAAAGCTTTATTTACATTTGTTTCCGAGCGTTTATGTTCTAAAGCTCAACAACTTTAATATATCCTCCCTCTGTCACTGTGGTGCTCAGGTGTTTCCACCACTTGTTTTTTTCTTTTTGATGCATTGTTTCCTGAGACAAAATGTTCTCCCACTGTTGTCTTTAAATCCATCGGTGTGATTTACCAAATCTTCACAGTAACGCACATTTTAGACTCTCTGGTATCATAGTTACTGAAAGGATTATTTTGACAAGTTAAAAGATCTACCCTACATTCATGTCACAGGTTTGTATGTCAAAGTCAGCATTAGAACATTACACATATAAAAAATTGCAGCCTGTGTGAAAATGAGCTCACAAGAAGGTCATTTTGTTCTGTCTTGCTAATGAGTCACCTATATGAATGTGTTGTGAACCCTAGAGATGCGGCATTATCCTGAGAGGGAAGGAACAAATCCATAGCCCTCCATCCACTCATTCTCCTCCCATCTATCCAAACATCTATCCAAATATATATAATGTATTGTTAGGTTCTAAATCTTTAAGAAGGAATAGGCGAATAGAATCCAAGGAACTTCTCGTAAAGTTTTAACAGCATTTATTAATTCAATGATATGAAAAGTTTACAAAGGGCACTCCGAGGTCTTCTCCTATTCAACTGGTCCACAGTCCACTTTTGAGTGGTTATCGCTCTACAGCTCATAGGAAGAAGACCCGTTCTCTGTTTTCAAACATCTTTTCTACCCTGCTACTTGCAGGTGTAGTCTACTCCCATTGGTTGGTGTCATATAGGAGTGTCCATGCCTAGCATGGACGCTCCTATATTAGCGCAAGCTGGCTTTGACGTGGAACGTCACCTCTCTGGGGGGGAAGGAGCCAGAGCTTGTGCGGGAGGTGGAGCGTTACCAGTTGGATCTGGTGAGGCTCGCCTCTACGCACAGCGTCGGCTCTGGAACCTTACTTCTTGATAGGGCTTGGACTCTATTCTTCTCCGCAGTTGCCCCAGGTGAGAGGCGCCGAGCGGGTGTGGGGATACTCACAAGCCCCCGGTTGAGTGCCGCTTTGTTGGAGTTTACCCCAGTGGACAAGAGGCTCGCCTCCCTACGCCTGCGGGTCATGGGGGGGAACACTCTGACTGTTGTGTGTGCTTATGCACCAAACAGCAGTTCAGAGTATTCAGCCTTCTTGGAGACCCTGAAACAAGTTTTGTATCGGGCTCCTGAAGGGGACTCCTTAGCCTTGGTGGGAGACTTCAACGCACACGTTGGCAATGATGGAGACACTTGGAGGGGCGTGATTGGGAGGAACGGCCCCCCCGATCTGAACCGGAGTGGTGGTTTGTTACTGGACTTCTGTGCTAGTCATGGATTGGCCATAACAAACACCATGTTCGAACATAAGGATGCTCATAAGTGTACGTGGTACCAGAGCACCCCAGGCAGAAGGTCCATGATCGATTTTGTTATCGTATCATCGGACCTGAGGCCGCATGTTTTGGACACTCGGGTGAAAAGAGGAGCGAAGTTGGCAACTGATCACCATCTGGTGGTGAGTTGGGTCGAATGGCAGGGGAAGCCTCTGGACAGACCTGGTAAGCCCAAACGTGTAGTGCAGGTGAACTTGGAACGTCTGGAGGAATCCCAAGTCCAGAAGACCTTCAACTCACACCTCCGGGGGAGCTTTTCAGGCATCCCTGTGGAGGCTGGGGACATTGAACTAGAGTGGGTGGTGTTCAAAGCCTCTATTGCGGAAGCTGCGGCGGGGAACTGCGGTCTCAAGGTCTTAGATGCCTAAAGGGGCAGTAACCCTCGAACCTCCTGGTGGACACCAGTGGTCAGGGAAGCGGTCCGACTGAAGAAGGAGGCCTTCCGGGATATGTTATAACCTGGGTACTCCTGGCGCAGTTGCAAGGTATCGACAGGCCCGAAGGGCAGCAGCCTCAGCCGTGGCCGAGGCAAAGCAGCGTGTGTGGGAGAAGTTCGGAGAAGCCATGGAGAAGGACTTTCGGTCGGCACCAAAGTTGTTCTGGAAAACCGTCCGACACCTCAGGAGGGAGAAGCAGGGAACCATCCAAGCTGTGTACAGTAAGGATGGGACACTGTTGACCTCAACTGATAGTGTGTTAGGGCGGTGGAAGGAACACTTTGAGGAACTCCTGAATCCGACAACTCCGCCCTCTATGTTAGAGACGGAGCTGGAGTATGAAGGGGGATCAATTCCAATCTCATGGGGGGAAGTCACTGAGGTAGTTTGCTGGCCACTCCCCACACGAGATTGCGAACTTTTGGGGACAAGGCCTTCTGTGCCAATGCTTCCACACTCTGGAACAGTGTACCACTCCACGTCCGCTCTGCCCAATCACTGGCCATGTTCAAAAAGCACCTCAAAACATTTCTCTGCACTAAGTCCTTTGATCCCCATCCCCCACTCCCCTTTTCTCCTCCCTATTTGTAAAGCGACCTTGGGTACCATGAAAGGCGCTATATAAGTTTAAGTTATTATTATTATTATTATTAAACAGCTCCACAGTGGCAAAGCCCCGGGGTTGGATGAGATCCGCCCAGAAATGCTGAAGTCTCTGGGTGTTGAGGGACTGTCATGGTTGACACGTCTCCTCAACATTGCGTGGAAGTCGGAAACAGTACCGAAGGAGTGGCAGACCGGGGTGGTGGTTCCTCTT